>NC_054702.1:88121601-88274101 GCF_016097555.1 Gigantopelta aegis
TTTTCTTTATTAGATGACAAATGAAATTAAAATCACAAACTCTGAAAAATACAATTTAACGTAACAAAACTTTAAATAGACTACATAAAAACAAATTAGCTTTACAAGTATAATAGGTATATCATCATCTTTGAACGTTCATAAAGGGGATTATGTATGAGATAAAATAACATTTCAAAATAATTCACACTGCAGGTTAAAGTTCAAAAGATATAGTTGTCAGCACAATATTTGTCCGTTTGTCCATCAGTCTGCAAATATGATTCTATCTTATTTATATTTTAAAACAAATTATTGTAATTTGTTTGCCAAAGTAATTGACAAAAAAGAAACCTCCCTCCAACCGCCTTAATATGACAGTAATAATACAATATACTAATAACTTTTTGGGATAAACATCTAATTAATTTGCCATTCAGTACACCGTGACTTAGTGTTGTGAATATATAAATTATGCAATAACTTGAAATATATTGTTTAAAGTGTTAATTTTAAAATATATTGCTAAAATGTTAACTTAAATGACAATGTATTGTTACATTGGCACTTTATTTTAAAACATAATTTTTCCATTGAGCTAGTGACACTCTTGATCGTAAGTGCATGTTGATGATAAAAAATAATAACGAACACTCAAAACAAGTTTTAATATTTTTGTACATCTATATTTTATACCAAAATATTTACTGGTATACTTAAAAACAAGCATTGCATCCAGGCATTGCAGCTCTAACATGAAGGTAAAATATAAATTAAATATACATTGTATTAATAACAATTCTGCATAGTAATAAATAATTTAGAATTAAAATCTATATCTGTACTACTCACTGGGAGAAGATAAATATTGTGACATGTCTCTTTCATGTTCAACATGATAATATAAATATATATGTATATTTTTAAAAACTATTAATAAATAATAGTGATACTGTTCAAATGTTTGTATTTCATCTCTCAAGTTCCATCTGAAAAATTTCTCCCCAAGTGCTAGCATCCATTGGACAAATGACTCTTTTCGGAAGATCTGAGAAGCTTGTTGGTTTTGAAAAGCGTCCCTCTTTCCACTTCTGTTTGATGTAACTTTTGCCATAGTTCTTCTTGAATGCTTCCTGGAAATAAATATATTTTATTGATAGTATTCCTGAACCAGATGAAATTCTAATATAATCGATCAATAGACAGGATATTAAAATTTTAACAATATATTTAAATGGCATAATAAGTTATCTAATTTGTTTGATAGCTCTACTTTAAAAACCCATATTCATAGTGAGGTTTTGCTTACCACTACACTTTATGTGACTATAGTGAATGTTGTTCAGTACCACATCAAAATATATAATTTACATTTTATGCATGCTTCTTATTTTATGCCACTGAAATTAATTGTGATAAGGATTTTAAAATGATGACAAAACAATGTGGAAAATGTCTGTGGGCAATTAAGTAATCCTTGAACACTAAACATTTTCATACTTATCCTATACCCTATATTACAGGTCTGCCCTTTTAACACGGTTCTGTTTGTGATTTATAAAATCAGTACGGTAATCCTTAAATTATTTTTTCATTTTGTTCACAATTTGTTCCTATTGGTAGGGCTTTTATCTGTTTGATTATTCTATGATTGAACATTTAGAAAAAACTTGAAAATATATTAAATAATGTTGACAGACTAATTGTATTTGTTTACAGTTTGCGTTTCGCAAACTGTAAACAAATTATCAATAATTACCAACTGTAAAAAAAACTATCAATAATTATAAAGATTGTCTGAGATTTTGCCACCAGACTATGTTAGATATCTTGTTAAACAATTTTACGAGGTAGAAAAGAAAAGCAGTCCATTCATTACTATAATGCTGACAGTCAATATTGCTAATTAATCATCATTGAGCACAATACTAATTTTTAAATTAATAACAAAATGTTATGTAATAAAGGACATCATACATGAAAAGTGTTTTTTAAAGTGCTCTAGGATACTGAGAAGGAAAAATAATAATGTAATATGATAAATTTGAATGTGTCCATAAAATATTATATTATGATTTTTGTTTTTAAATAGCAATATTTTATATGTAGTTGTACAAAATATTAGTTTCAGACCGAATCCTAAGGACTTACTTTCCAGGACTGGCCCACATTCCTGGTTTTCAGTAGGTGAGATTTAACCTCATCATCAGTAATTTTCAAACACTGCAGCTTCCACAGTGTCTGGGATTCACTTATGATATTGTACCATTGTTTACAGGTCAGGCAGGCTTGACACAGACTGGTAGCATCCAAAGAAGCAAAAACTTCCAGTAACACTTCAGATGGTAATGCTGATATATGCGTGTGATAATCATCATTCATGTCTCTGTGGGGGAAAAAGAGGAATGTTTAACATGGAATTTTCTTAATTAAAAAAATGGTGCCTGTTATTCAATTTAATGAGCAAAATTTTTTCCCACTTTTGTATTTGAATATGTATTATATATTTATGGTCTTGTTATCTTGCTTGCCTCTTTTGCTGCTAAATGGTGGTGTTGATGGTAATAGAGATCTTGCTAGGGATTTTTCAAGCTATCTTAGCGTTATGAAATCGTAAAACCATCGTAGGCAATGATGTCACTACAGTATACGCCATAGTGATGGTTTTATGATTTTGTAATGCTAAGATAGCTTGAAAATATGGGCCCTGTTCTGTTCTTTTCTAATACAATCATATTGACAAAAAACGAAGGAAAGAAGGAATATTTATCAACACCTCAACACATTTTAAACTATGCCTATTTTGTGTCTAATATGTGGTTTAATATTTTGACATTTGGACAAAACAGAGAAAGAGAGGAAACCTGTTGATACTCTATAGGCTACTCTGCCGATAAACAAGATATCATTCACTTTGCAAAAGACAGGACAGTATATACCAGAACCTCTGATATACCAGTCATAGGGCATTAGTGGGAGCAACCCCCCCCCCCCCCCAAAAAAAAAAAAAACACCCAGTCTACCAGTGGCGGATCTAAGGGGGACCCCAGGGACTCCTAAATTTTATGCAAGAGAATCTGAGAAATCTATTTGGGGGCTTTGGCCACATTTGGGGGCTATGCCCCCCACCCCACCCCCACCCCCGAAAGAAAGTTGGTGAAGTTTAGGGTTATTGATAAGAAAATCATACAGTAATGATAAGAGTAATTAATTTTGTCAAAAGTTTAACTTTAAAAGAAAATTTTAAAAATATGCAAACAAATTTGGGTATGGAGCCATACTCGTTATACCTTCAAACAGGAATCAAGATTGAGGAGCCATATTTTGTTATCCAGCAGCACCAAAGTGCCATCAGTGATACTTTCGACCCACGGAAATTTATATATCAACACAGCCCGAATATTCTGATGATAAGATTGCTAGATGGACATTTGGACTGTTGTTAATATTCTATTCACAACTGTCCAAATGTCCGTCTATAGTCCGTCCCATCATTCTATTAAAACGTTTTTTGTAAATAATTTCAGTTTGGTTTGATGTACTTAAGAAGAAAAGTAAAAGTGTTTTGGAAATAATAAAGAAATACAATTTATGTGTGCGATTTTACATATCATTCGGCTAAGAAATAAATAACTTGTAGTAATTAAATTACATACTAACATAGTATGAAAAAAAATGCGATCCTTGTGGGACGGACTAGACTATAGCTCTCTTGCCCGTCAGTTCTCGGACTAATCTTAACGATGGCAATAGTCGTCGGTGCCGTCATTAAGTTCAAACCCTGCGTGACGAGATTCATTTATGTATTTTCTTTGTAATAAAACAGTAGCTAACTGATCAATCAAGCAGTCTACATGCTTACACTTGCCAAAGCCAACACGGTTGATCTCTAAAAACATTTATACCCATAAATGTCAAAATGTGAAGAAAAGAAGTTGTCTTGACAAACTAACGCTGGCCAATACTAATTTACTAAACTTTGTGATTAATTAAGCCTACGTTAACAAATTCGTTTATTGCAGAAGACAACGATCAAATAATATAATTTGTTAAAATTTATCATTTACATTTGTTGATATCACATTCTGTGTATGATTAAATATACGACATTTGTAAACAAAATACATACCTATTTGGCCTATTGACAGCGTCTTGGCATAATGCCCTAAATAAGAGTTATTTTTAGTTTCGGTACTTTCCGCCAAGCTTCGATTTATCCGCCACTATTCGGAATTTGATGTTTGTACGAAAGTAGGTTAGCTCCCCTTCCTCAAACAATAAAAACTTAAATATATTATTATGCCATTCATTGATAAAAATAGTCATTGTGTTTATTTTGCATTAGATGATGTTATAATATGATGACGCAAAATTTAAATTAATATACAAAACGTATATCGGTTTTACTGATACGTCGCCAGTAAAACTAATTTGCGACCATAGGTGTACGGGCTTCCATTTTCGTAGGGGGTGGGGTGCGTGGGGCAGGCTGGTTTTTGCCCGAATTAAACGAAAATTCCCGAATCTGCATAACAAGATGTATTATTAGCATTTTTACATGGATTACAACTAATTTTAAGGGTAGAATAATGGACATACATCACTGGAGCACATTAATTAATTAATCATCGGCTATTGGATGTCCAACATTAATTGGTAATTCTGACACAGTCATCAGAGGAAATCCGCTACATTTTTCCTAATGCAGCAAGGGATCTTTTATATGCACCCGCCCATAGACAGGATAGCACATACCACGGCCTTAGATATACAAGTCGTGGTGCACTGGTTGGAACGAGAAATAGCCCAATGGGTCCACTGACGGGGATCGATCCCAGACCGACCACGCATCAAGCGAGCGCTTTACCACTGGGCTACATAGTAAAAAGGTCTCAGGTTATCGCATTTTACCCGAATATCTGTATCATACATTTTTACCCGAATTTGAGGTTTTGCCCCAGCGCTAGGGAGGCAGTTGCCCTCCTCTCCTGTCTCGTACACGTTTGCGACAGTAAATGATCTACATCCTTAAATCGGAAAACATAGTAGGGTGTCCTCTTTTTGATATAAATGTAATTATGAGAACATTGTGTTTGTGTTAAGTATTTTTCAACATTTTCGAAAGAAAGAAAGAAAGGTTTTATTTAACGACGCACTCAACACATTTTATTTACGGTTATATGGCGTCAGACATATGGTTAAGGACCACACAGATTTTGAGAGGAAACCCGCTGTCGCCACTACATGGGCTACTCTTTCCGATTAGCAGCAAGGGATCTTTTATTTGCGCTTCCCACAGGCAGGATAGCACAAACCATGGCCTTTGTTGAACCAGTTATGGATCACTGGTCGGTGCAAGTGGTTTACACCTACCCATTGAGCGTTAAAACGGTTGAAACTAGAACTCGATTCCATAATCGTTTCTTTTCAGACGCACGTGCCATTTTAAAAATACAAAACATGCATTTTATGATATTAAAAACACCAGGATGACCAGAAACACTTTGGATGTACGGAAATGGATAATCTAAACAATAAAATCTTAGTAATGACTGATTTCAGTTACAAAAACAGCTCTAATAGTAAAACATTTGTCTACAGTGTTTAAAAACTAGGGTATATCGCCTTAATGTACTAAAAAAAGACAAACAAACAAAAACAACACACACCCATTATATACACTATCTCACAGACAGGATAGCACATACCACGGCCTTTGATACACCAGTTGTGGTGCACTTGCTAGAACGAGAAATAGCCTTATGGGTCCACTGACTTTGATCGATCCCAGACCGACCACGCATTAGGCGAGCACTTTACCACTGGGCTACGTGCCGCCCCTGCGAGTGCCTATGATAGGTGCCACCGGTGGAGCATTTCATTTATATAACTTTTTTTTCGTTCGCTATATCTTTACCGGCCTCGGTGGCGTCGTGGCAGGCCATCGGTCTACAGGCTGATAGGTACTGGGTTCGGATCCCAGTCGAGGCATGGGATTTTTAATCCAGATACCGACTCCAAACCCTGAGTGAGTGCTCCGCAAGGCTCAATGGGTAGGTGTAAACCACTTGCACCGACCAGTGATCCATAACTGGTTCAACAAAGGCCATGGTTTGTGCTATCCTGCCTGTGGGAAGCGCAAATGAAAGATCCCTTGCTGATAATCGGAAGAGTAGCCCATGTAGTGGCGACAGCGGGTTTCCTCTCAAAATCTGTGTGGTCCTTAACCATATGTCTGACGCCATATAACCGTAAATAAAATGTGTTGAGTGCGTCGTTAAATAAAACATTTCTTTCTTTCTTTCGTTCGCTATATCTCGTTCCAGTCAGTACACCATGACTGGTACATATAAAGAATTCTTTGCTACTAATGTAGCGGGTTTCCTCTCTAAGACTATATGTCAAAATGACCAATGTTTAACATCCAGTATTATAGCTGATGATTCAATGTGCTCTAGTGGCACTGTTAAACAAAACAAACATTAACTTTAAACTCTGGGTAGGATCCGGTACCAAGAGACGAAAGAAGTGTTTTATTTAACGACGCACTCAACACATTTTATTTATGGTTATATGGCGTCAGACATATGGTTAAGGACCACACAGATTTTGAGAGGAAACCCGCTGTCGCCACTACATGAGCTACTCTTCCGATTAGCAGCAAGGGATCTTTTATTTGCGTTTCCCACAGGCAGGATAACACAAACCATGGCCTTTGTTGAACCAGTTATGGATCACTGGTCGGTGCAAGTGGTTTACACATACCCATTGAGCATTGCGGAGCACTCACTCAGGGTTTGGAGTCGGTATCTGGATTAAAAATCCCATGCCTCGATTGGGATCCGAACCCAGTACCTACCAGCCTGAGACCGATGGCCTGCCACGACGCCACCGAGGCCGGTCCAAGAGACGAACCCAGGACGATCCGATAGCTTAACCGCTACATCATTAAGACCAGAAAATTTGGCGATATATATTGACCCCTTTAACAATATCCTAACGCATTTTCTGCAGCTTTTGATTTTAAATCACGATATTTGTTTTTCGGAATAACATTTATTATTTAGACCTGAATAACAAAACAAGATAATATATTATTATACGACTTGAATTTATTTTTTTAGTAAAAATAATAATAATTTAAAAAAATTTATGGCACCGATTATACCAAAAAGTTTTAGAAAAAAAAAAGATGTGATTGGGAGGGCATGTATCCCTCTCCCCTACCCCTCTTCCCCCCTCGCTACCCATCTCTGGTGATGCCATTTGGACGCGTCTGTGTGTACGTTCGAATGGCGATTGCTTAACAAGTTTTACCGATTTAAATGTTTTTACAACAGTTTACCTGTTTAAAAATGTACGATTTATTTTGTTAACACTGACTTTTACTCGGAAATTTTATAACTGCACATTGCGTCGAAACTTTTTCACCCCTAGGGTTCGAATGAAAAATCTATGATACGAGACCATTACCATAATATAATGACGTCATCCTTCCCCTATGCTGTCGATTTCCCATGATCCCTTGGGCATCTTGGGCAGCCATGTTTGCATGGTTTCTCAAGTAAAAGTCACTGATAAGTGACAAAACGAAACAATTTTAAGATAATCGCTAGTGTTGATGAACATTTAAATGATTACACCTTTACGGCTAGACAACGGACGCCCCAAGCTTTAAGATGCAAAACTGATAAGCCAATTTGGAATAGCGAAAAAGATACAATTTTCGTAAAGGAAGTGGAAAATCGAGGTGTCAACTATGTGATGTCCAATTTACTTTAAAATCATTGTTTGTTACTTATGTTTTGTGCATTTTTCGTTATTTGTACATGTTTATGTAATTTTCAAAGATGTGATTTTCGTCGTGATAGTTGTTAAAAGCGTAGAACAAATCTGGATTCCACAGGACGGTGATTTCGGTGGAAGTCATGTCTGCTGAAGAGAGGTTAAAAAAATTGGAGCAGCTGTATTTACATGGAGTATCCAAAAGTGACGGTCAGTCTTTCAGCATCGAAACCCTACTGGATGTGCTGGTTATCCTCTATGATGAATGCACAAACTCAACCCTTAGAAGAGAGAAGAATATATCTGATTTTGTTGAGTTTGGTAAGTTAAGCAGATTACTCTTTCATAAAGTATCATGTCAATTTTTACTTTTGCATGTAGTCACTTTTATATATATATATATACATTTTGTAGATTTTTTTTTCCCCCTGTATATATGTTCATTTATGTGTTGAATAGCTGGGGTCAAATACAAAATTGTGTGGCACATCAAGTGTTACCATAGGTTTATTAACAAAAATTAGGGCAAGTTTTCCTTCAAAAGAAGGGAACTTACTTTTTATCAAGTTTCTCAGACAAAAATGATTTCACCTTATGGCATTGGGACTCTAGCTTTGCAAATGTGTTGGATAGGTATGCCTTTTTGAAAAAATAAAAGTAGAAATGTGATAGCCAGCTGTCTTTAAACTTTATACCAACCTGTACAGTTCAGTAAACAATAACACCCACTTGAAATAATACAGTATTTTAATTAGCTACAGTCACTTGATGATGAGTCAGTGTATTATACATGTACTTGTAAGTTCTATATCATATGTATTCACAAAGAAGGATTTAAATGGTGACCTGAGACCAATAGCCTCTTATTAATAGCCTTGTGAACTGCCGTAAAGACTGTCCCTGTGCTTGTTAACACACAATTTGACAGGTAAAAAATGTGCTAAAATATCCATGATAACGTTTTTACAGCAGTTAACATTTATAAATAAAAAATTTGTTACTTCTACATTATTATTCATTGTTTATTTATGTGATTGTTTATTTACGTGGATACCACTTTAAATGTGGGGTTTTATAATGATTTAAATTATATGATTATAAACCACAGCACAACATTTAGATATTTTTAACAAAGTACCAGTGTCAAACACTATTTACAAATGCAATCACATTGGAGCATTTCCGTTGCTACTCGCTTAAATACAGAAACATACTGCCTTTCTCTATGAATCGACTAAGAATATGTTGGCAGATCAATGAAATAACACTGCGTATAAATTCTGCTTCATGTGTTCCGATCACAAATCCTTCACATGATTTTGATGTGCTCGAAAGTGTTATTGTTGGGTAATTTGTTTGAGGATGAGAACTGTATCGAAACATAAATAAACAATGAATAATAATGTGCAACTCACAAAGAATATATTTATAAATGTTGTCAACTTAAACTGCTGTAAGTAACATTTTTACGGGCACTTTAACATATATTTTTTCTAGATCCAAGTATAACCGACCTGTCACTTCATTTGTCAACAATTAAGCAAGCCCACATTGCTAGATGTGATTTTTCATGTCACATTTTATGTCATCGCTAAATAATAAAATGCTATTGTTTGTTCTTATGGGGGGGTGGGGTGGGGTCAGGGTTTCTGCCAGAGGGTAAAACGGGTATGGTGCCGTACCCAAATATTTGTCAGATTTTTTTTGTTTTTGACAATTAATTACTCGTATCATTACTGTATGATTTTCTTAACCCTAATACTAAACTTCACCCATTTTCTTTCTTGGGGAGGCCCCCCATACCCCATGCTGACTGTGGTTGCATTCATTTCCATAGCACCATACCCAAAATTTCTTCCTGGCAGAAACACTGGAAGTGATTACACTTCACAATGTTCTCGCTGGGTGAAAATTAAAGGAGGGCTGCCGTGCAGCACCACACCGTTCAAATAATAATTAAAAAAAAGCGAATAGCAAAAAAAAAAAAAAAGTGGGTTGGGGGAGCTTGGTTACCATATTGTTGTGTGTTTGTTGACTTTATGAAAAAACATACTTCTTATTTTTCCTGCAAAAATGTTTATATGAAATACTGTACAAGCAGACTCGTCTTTTAATTGAACCGAAGATGTTATCAGTCAGTTCCGGTTTTGCTGAACCGATCAAAGTTTTAATATTATTTTTAATAAAGATTTCAAGATATACGAAAAACAATAAAGATATTTGTAAAGTTATCCCCTAATGTCAGATACATTTTTTGTTATTTCCATCTTCATCGAATGAATCGATCGCTGTGATAAAATATTATAAAAGAAAACTTCCAAAAACTACGAGTGGTTTTACATGGCCAGTAAAACCATGTTATGGGAAAAGAAAGGATATATACAAAATGGAAAGTATGGGACGGGCACAGTGGCAGGTATGGCATGCAGCATTTTTCTTGCCACTGATGCACAATTTTGGGGGTGTAATGGCAAGTAAAGTGGGCAACATCACAAGTGCCATGGTGAAATGTGAACCCTGCATGGGAGTGCAGACTGACAGGCTAACTTCCATTTCAGTGATAGAAATAGGCAGAATTTTTTATTTGTTGACGGGACAAGCACATTTAAAAATCTACTTGTCCACCAGTATATTTACTTGTCCAAATGTGGAAACTAGTGTAGGAAGTGAATGTAGGAGAAAAGGTGAAATGCCTGCAGAGCATATTTGAAAGTGTGTGTGTGTGGGGACGAAAATACATATGTATTTTAAGGCCCGAACCTGTGATCTGGGGGCATGCTTGCTCAATAATATTTTGAATTTTAATTGTTAAAATTTGGCTTTTAAAGGGGTTTTTTAATCGCTGTAACAGCGAAAAAATGGAGGACATGATCCCGTCCCATTCTATTCTGTGCACCCTGCCCTGGACTTTCACAAAATTGCTTACTTGAGATTGCATGTAGTTTGTCACAGTAATTGCAACAAATTGTAGAGAGAAATAAATTATTCAAGTTGTGAAATAAGTTATAAAAATTGAATAGTATTTGATATTTTTTGCTTTGTTTTGGGGGTTTTATTATAATTTTTTAGCCTAACATAAGAATAGGACAAAATGCAATGGAAACCAGTAAAAAAAATGCGAACAGATTCCCACATGTTACTGGTTAAATTCCACCTTCATTCTGCTAACAACAAACCAAAAAAAAATACATCATCAGCCTTTTTGGGGGGTTTTGTTGATCAGTGATAATTTTATTTTGTTATAAATACAAAATTAGTTTTTTAAGGCAATTATGTCATAATTAATTTACACCTCCTAATTAATAAAATCATAAATGTTGATTAATATAATTTCAACTTAAGATCTAACAGGTTTTCGATGATGTAATTATTAATTCCCAAAATCAAAGGCAAACTGGCTTTCATGTTTGTGGTAAAAGTGACAACTATTTTGTTTTAAAACAAAACAATTATTTAAAAAATAAAATAAACTGCAAATGGTGCTGAATATCGAAAATAATTATGCTGATCAAATATTTTATTTATGTTGGCTAAGACGTTCCGGGTAGGGCATTTAGAACTCGGTATTCCAAATATTTAGAACTATGACTATGTTTGTTTAACTTGCAACCCACAGTATTTCTTTTTATGCAATACCACTAATTTTGTTGTATTTATTGAAGTACGACAATTGCTTAAAAATTATCAGACTGTTCAGTTATAATTTTAAATTTTTCCACCGGTTAACCGCGGACATATAAAATGCTTGTCTGAATAAGTTTTCACTGTCAGGGCAGATAGACAAGTGCTTATTTGTACACCTCTGCACAACATTGATTTAATCCATGGCTGGTATGTGCATTTCAAAAGGTTTTGTTTCGGTACTTAACTTGTTGGTCAAGAGCAGAAGAGAGCCATTTGAGCACAGGCTAGTAGTGTTGCTCATTAGCAGCAGGACTGCAGGTACCAAACATTTGACCTTCAATCCAGTTTACAATGAATAAAAGGGGTGCGACTTAGCCCAGTGTCAAAGCACTAAGCTGATGCACTGTCAGTCTAGGATTCAATCCCATTCTGTGGGCCCATTGGGCTATTTTTAGTTCCAGCCAGTGCACGACGACTGGTATATCAAATACTGTGGTTTGTGCCATCTTGTATGTGGGATGGTGCATATAAAAGATCCCTTGCTACTAGTGGAAAACTGTAAAGGGTTTCCTCTCTAAGGCCATATATCAGAATTACCAAATGTTTTGACATCTAATAGCTGATGATTAATATAATAAATCAGTGTACTTCGGTGGTATTGTTTAACAAAAACTAAATTTAAACTAAATTATCAGGCAGTGATCTGGAGGTTCTCACCACGGCAGTTTACAAAATTAAATGCATAATTAAGAATTTTCCCCTCACCACAATGATTTAGTTCTTTCCCTGTCAGTGAAACTTGCTGTTTGAAGCCAGCTACATTGTCAACCCCAGCTGAGTTTTGAATGTACATACAATTTTACAGCTTGGCAAAAAGTGATTTCAAAGCACACTCGAATTTCAAAAAACACTATTCCGTCTAAAGATGTACTATCCCTTCTATTATTAATGTACCACTAGTTTTCCTGACTGCTACGTCGCCCAGTACAACATTGCGTAACGAACAGTTGTTTATATACCAGTCTTTGCATACTAGCTGGAATTACAAATGAACTCTCTAAACATTAGTCTTGTTCAAAAAGACGTTTATTTTGTACCAGTAAGTGCATGAGAAAAGTCTTAGTAGCACAAGGATTTGTTCTGCAGAAAAATGTAGGTGAAGAAAAAGCGTAAGCGGAATAGTCGCAGGCGATTTTCGGTATTCCGTGCTTTATTTTCACTTTCATGACGGAATATTGGAAGAATTGTTTTACTATTTCGTTTCGAAATTTACTCTTTGCGGATTAGCGTAAAATTCAACCCCTGCTGTCAAGTCTCAAAATAAAGATTATTTTCAGTCAGTTTTTATTTTAACTAACATACATTTCAGTGATTACAGTAGCCCCAACATGCACACGCATACCCCTAAAAAAGTACTAATTTTTGAAAACATATTCCTGGTGGTATTTTGATTGTATTTGTATGGGACAACTTTTGCATACATTTTTCTTTGGATATATATTTGAATATGGGGGATACTGGGGGCAAAATCTAAGTTAACCGGATGTCCGTTCACGTGAGTTTTACTTAGATAATCGATTGTTCGGTTACGTGAATATAGTTCTTGTAACCGATGAGTTAGGCCTACCTAATACTAAAACATTTGAACCACCGTCCTATGATACATTGATGGTTCAAAAACACAAATTGATTTTTATTACTAATACATATATATGGTAACTGATGAATTACCTAATCCTAAAACACTTGAACTACTGTTCTGTGATACATTGGTGGGTCAAAAACTGATTTTGATTTTCATTACTGATAAATGGTACTAAATGGTCGGAAGTACATTTCAGATACTTCAGCCAAGCATTACATGAATGTACAAAAAGTTCCACAACTTTTTATTGTTATACATTGTAAAAACCAACTAGAGCATCATTGTTATATATAAACTTTATTCCATCCTTATGTCGCTTTAAGTGTACAGGGGAAAATATGCATGGTGTCGGACGTATGCGCACAAACTGTAATTTTTCACCCACACATGGTTATGTCTAATTCTCTGTGATGTTTGGGGGCATATTAAAAATATTGTGTCTTATTCCTATAGGGTAGATGTTTATCTGTATATCAGATGTAAAAACTTTGTGTTTTAATCATACACTAAAACATTGGAGATAAACATGCTTGGTGTTGGACGTACATTTTTTTGGTTTTGGGACGTATTCATGTGAAACCAGCCTCGGTGGCGTCATTGTTAGGCCATCAGTCTACAGGCTGGTAGGTACTGGGTTCGGATCCCAATCGAGGCATGGGATTTTTAATCCAGATACAGACTCCAAACCCTGAGTAAGTGCTCTGCAAAAAAAAGGCTCAATGGGTAGGTGTAAACCACTTGCACCGACCAATGATCCATAACTGGTTCATCCTGCCTGTGGGAAGTGCAAATAAAAGATCCCCTGCTGCCTGTCGTAAAAGAGTAGCCTATGTGGCGACAGCAGGTTTCCTCTAAAAAACAGTGTCAGGATGACCATATGTTTGACGTCCAATAGCCGATGATAAGATAAAAAATCATGTACTCTAGTGGTGGCGTCGTTAAATAAAACAAACTACTTTTATTCGTGTGAAATACAACTTTACAAGTTTTGAAAAACAGTCATTATAGTTAACAAACAAGATGATATTAAAAACAAAAACACAGTTTGAGCTAGGATTTATTATTTTTGTTTGAAGAAAATGAAAAAGAATTACCAGGTGCATCACGGGGTGGGGATGAACCCCTCTCTTGGCTGTGTGGTTTTTTTTGTTAACTAGTTCAGGGCAAATTAAGATGAACACTATTCAAAAATTCAATTAGGGACCTGAACAAGGTGCAAGAGACATATTTTAATATTTTTGCATTTATTTGTGATACGTAACTTTATATTTATTGATTCCACACATAATCTCTAGAAAATTAACTAGAAAATTTCAAAATGGTAAAGTGCTGCCAGTTAATGTAAAAGTAGTTTCCTCAAATGTGACGTCACATTTACCATGTTAGTTCCAATTTGTTTAATTCTGGCAGTAAATGCAATTACTGGGTTTGTTATTGTGTTAGGGATATGTTATTGTGTTAGGGATATGAACAGTTAGCTGCAAGTATAATTTTTACCTTTTAAAACCTAATCAACAGTTTTGGCAGGAAGCTGCCTTTTGCACACTTTGATAAAGTCCTCTTAATCCACTTATATGGATAAAAAATTAATACTGATATTCATAATTGGCTCTAGTTATAAAAAATGACTCCTAAAATCACACTTTCATTGCATAAATATTAATACTTTGCTTCAAAATTGGAAAACATAAACACTATAACAGCACCACAGTAGCATGGCAATTGTTAAATATTCAGTAATTGTTTTTATAGTTTTTAATCAGCCATATAAAATTAACATTGCATCTCAGTTAGTAACATTTTACAACCAGTTAGCAGAAGTGAAAGATTAAAAAATGTTATATTTTGGTGTCGGACGTACACATGAGTAACATGTAAATATTATGGATAAAAGTCTGCTTGAAATATAAATTTGTCTTTTATATATTATGTCAATTAACAAAGGACATGTCTGGTATTATTTCTGTATAAAGATTTTTATTTCTACTCACTTATGTATAAAAAATATGCTGATAAATGTGATAATAGAATTTTTTGTAAAATATTGCTGCATTCATGGTTGATGCATTAGTTGCATTATAAGTGACTAAAACACATCTACTGAGAAAGGATTAATGTAATATTTGACATTAGAGATAATAACCTTTCAAATGATACCAAACTTGTCTCACTTGAATGAGTTTCTAAAAATGACCTATTGATTTACTTGAGTTGTGTAACTGACAAACGAACAGAATACCAGTTCTTGTGAAATTTTGTGCCCTAGGAATATTTAGGGTGTGGGAGATTATAATGGGTTGAAAAGTGTTTTGGGTTGTCTGATATGGACTGTTAGGACATCCTTGAAAAACAGTTTTGTTTGGAACCTCAAGATTACACACTAGCTTATATAACATTTTTATAAATGCAGATCTATTCTCCCATGTTATTTTCATGCATTGCAGTTTAGAGAATTCAGGAAATCACTTTAGCAGTGACTAAACTTGGTCTATTAAATATGAAAAATAACTTATACATAGAAACTTGTACATACACACACACCATTTTTTTTTTTTTTTTAGACGCATAACGTGTCAATTTCACCCACTAGTGATAATAACTTAAGGAAGAAGGAAGGCAGGAAATGGTTTATTTAACTATGTACTCAACACATTTTATTTACGGTTATATGGCGTCAGACATATGGTTAAGGACCACACAGATATTGAGAGAGAATACCCGCTGTCGCCACTTCATGGGATACTGTTTTCGATTAGCAGCATGTGATCTTTTATATGCACCATCCTACAGACAGGATAGTACATACCACAGCCTTTGTTACACCAGTTGTGGAGCACTGGCTGGAACGAGAAATGGCCTGATGGGGATCGATCCTAGACCGACATGCATCAAGCGAACACTTTACCACTGGGCTATAATAACTTAAATACACCCTATAGATATATTATGTGTGTTGAATGTAATTGAGACTAGTGCCTGTTACCTAAGTTTTCATCTTGCCTGTTCAGAGTGAAAATAAAAGATGATGGCAGCAGCGGTTACAGCATCACTGTTTGTGTGTTTAGCGCAATGTTAAAATTTTGCATTGATCAAACTGACTTCATGGCTGCATGTGGGGGTGAAATTATTTTTATTATATATATATATTTAATTTTTAAAAGTGTTCAAACAACTTATTCAATCACTGGTTATAAGGATGTTCCAGCATAAATTAATGCAAGCACTGTGAGCTTCATTATGGGGCAATACAAACCCTCGCTAGATGTTTCTTTTTTTCTTCTTTTTTAAATTAACAATTGTTTTTTTTAAAAGGCCTACCAATCAGTTCACTGGGAAAATGATGAGTGAACTGATTTAAAAAAACAACTAGTGGAAACCAATTTTTGGACAGCAAAATATGATTTTATGATGTGGCTAATTCAAATTTTATGTAAAATCAAGTGCATTACGAAACATCAACAAAAACAAATACTGTTATCAAAGATGTGCTAATACTTAGATTTAAAGAAAAGTAATTAATATCACTGAAGATGTAAACGACTGAGCAAGTTTGTCATGTTGGTGATTCATTGCAATATGAGATGATTAACCTTACTGAAATTCATCATTAGTAATTATTACACTATGTGGATTAATTACGTGTACCCTTGTGAATGCAACTTTGCAAAATATAATTAAACAGTAATTAGTAATTACATCTTCAGTTCATGTATTTATTTTGAGTTTATTTTATTTATATCACTCTCTACAAAATTAAGTTTCTTAAATTAATACTATTCTTTGTCAGACTGGATGATGTAGGAACATTAATCAGTCCTGACAGTAATATACGTGAAACATATCTTAATACATTTCTCACAGTCTAGTGTGCTTGTGTACGTCTGATATCTTTCTTCATGGCCTTTCTTTTCAATGTCTACAATTTTTTACCTCTGATACCATTTACACACCAGAAAGATATGCCATTTTTATTATATACGCAGGTTGGTTTCAAGAGCATTAAAGCGTTGTAGTTTCTGTGTAAATTGGCTTCATCTTCTCACCTACACTAACTATTTGGCTAATGTGCCATTGTGAAACAGTTTCTGAATAACAGCATGTGGGACACATCAGGCTTTTCCTGCCCTGCTAATTGCCCTTTCAAGACTACAAATAAAAAAAAGTGTTGCAAGAAATAGTTGTGGACAGGTGTACCGCTGCTTACAAGAAATGAGATAACTGGTGTTTGATGCCCAAATTAGATTCTGTCCTCACCTTGAAGAAGATTCACATGTTTGGTCTTCTTATTACTATTAGTATTGTACTGCTTACATGACCATGTATTCAGTGAACAGCTAAGCCTGCTGCAGATAATTTGCACAATATTCATGATCTCGAAAGTGTGCTGCTGTTAGCAAAGTAACATCATGGGCATATCTACATACATGTCTGGGAACATTTTGTTTTGCTTGAAGGAATACACATGTGCTTGCAATATTTAATTATTGACCTGTGTTTGATAGGAAATAGGTTTATATGTAGCATATTGTGGACATGTGTTACACAACTGCTTTTCCTTCTCATCAGGTTGAATTATTTATAAAGTGGTGGTTAAGACTAATTTTCTCTGTGTAACATTATTGCGGTATGGAGTCTGAAGCAAATTTGATGGTATTGATTATCCATCAGTCTGGATAAAATCCAGGGCATTTCTGCCAGAATCCACCGTTTTCTTTGACCATCTGTACTACGTATTCATGACTATTAATTATAGTGTAATTATGCCTAAAGTAAAAGTTACATTTCTGAACAGTAAAAAATCTCACACCGGATCTTAAATTTTCTAATTTTGTGAAAGTGAGTGGATTTGTGGTGTGACCATTTTTCTCATACACATTTTAGTATTTTTACATGGTAATGGTAATAACCACATGTAAATTTTTTTAAAACAGAACAACCTTACATTTTATTGTTGCCCCAGCAGGGAACATTTTGTTTTACAAATTTTGATGGCATCATTTCTGGAAAAATGAAAATTGAGGGGTGGGATGTAGCCCAGTGGTACAGCGCTTGCTCGATGCACGGTCAGTGTGTGATCGATCCCCGTCGATGGGCCCATTGAGCTATTTCTTGTTCCAGCCAGTGCACCACGACTGGTATATCAAAGGCCGTGGTATGTACTACCCTGTCTGTGGGATGGTGCATATAAAAGATCCCTTGCTGCTAATCGAAAAGAGTAGGCCATGAAGTGGCGACAGCGGGTTTCCTCTCTCAATATTTGTGTGGTCCTTAACGATATGTCTGACGCCATATAACCATAAATAAAATGTGTTGAGTGTGTAGTTAAATAAAGCATTTCTTTCTTTCTTTGAAAATTGATTATCTCTTGTTTAATGTTTTAAAATTGTGTAGCAGGCTCTGAAACTTGCGTAGTGAATCACAACATGATATTAACAAACTGTTCCCTGCCTATTAACTAAAAAACCAAGAGGAAAAGTTCTGTTGTGAAAATATACCTTATCTTTTGAATCTGGTATACATTGCAAATTCAGTTACGCATTTGAGTTGTCTCCTTTTTAATGGAAACTGAAACAAGTACTGGGTATATTTTTTTCAAGCGTCGCTGAACCTTTAAAACATACATACATTGTTAAATAAACATATTAAATGATAAAAAGTTAACATGACAATGGAATAATCAATTACGTCCATGAACAAGGAAAAACTGACACCTCAGATGAAATACTGTATTCCCTTGTATGTCAAAATGTGTTTTATCAGGTACTAGTCATTGTTGTCATGCTATGCGTAACATTTAATTATGGAAAGCTGTACAAATTATTGGGGCACTGGGTAAGGTAGATTGTCATTCCATTCTGTGTTGGGGGAAACTGTAGATGAATGTATAAGCAAGTCAATGAAATTTCAAAATTAAATGTTAATTAAGCTGTTAAGTGTTAGTTTTAATAAAAATTATTATTATTAATTTTTTTTGCAGCATATGTCAACACAGGCCTTGACCTTAAGTTTTGTCAGTGGTAGCCAGGTTGTAAAATCTAGTAGCCCTCAGTAAAAATTGGTAGCCCCATAACTTGAAAAAACAAGAGAAAAAACTAAAAATCATATATTTTTTATTTAAACATGTTTTAGGGTGGTGGTTTTTAAAATTATGAGCAATATACTGTGAAATATATATATATATATACTCTTCAAAAAAAGAAACGCAAAAGGGTACAAATGGGTTATAACTCCGATTTTATGTTTCCTACCGGTTCATGCTTTGTGAATATAAGGTCATTGCATGTCCCAAACACATTCCCACGGTTACATTCGATAAAACGCATCTACTGTACAATAAAGTTCCAAAATGTGAATATTCGCAAAAACGCAGCCACGTGCAAACCATGTCACCACTGCACGTGCGTTGTCTGCACGTGCAACATGAACACCGACAGTATAAAAGTGCAGGGTGTTCGCTTGCCTGGCCTCTGTATCTGGCCGACAGTTGACAATCCAGGACATGCCACGTCTCAGTGAACCGCAGAGAAACAATGCCATCGGCCGACTAGACGCAGGCGAATCCAGAACGGCCGTTGCCAGGGCATTCCGTGTGTCCCCAAGCACCATCTCCAGACTGTGGGACCGTTACCAGCAACATGGATCAACACGTGACCTCCCTAGATCCGGTCGACCACGGGTCACTACCCCCGGGCAGGACCGCTACATCCGGGTACGCCACCTTCGGGAACGATTGACTACTGCCACCTCCACAGCCGCAGCAATACCAGGTTTGCGCAGGATATCCGACCAGACCGTACGGAACCGCCTACGTGAGGTAGGAATTCGTGCCAGACGTCCAGTTCGAGGTGTCATCTTAACACCACAACACCGTCGACTCCGACTGCAGTGGTGCCAGATTCATCGACAGTGGCCTCAACTGCGATGGAGACAGGTGTGGTTCAGTGACGAGTCCCGATTTCTGCTCCGACGTCATGATGGAAGATGTCGCGTGTATAGGCATCCTGGTGAACGTTATGCGGCAAACTGCGTGCAGGAAGTGGACAGATTCGGCGGGGGTAGTGTCATGGTGTGGGCAGCCATCTCACACACTGGCAGAACTGACCTGGTCCACGTGCAGGGCAACCTGAATGCACAGGGCTACATTGACCAGATCCTCCGGCCACACATCGTTCCAGTTATGGCCAACGCCAACGCAGTGTTCCAACATGACAACGCCAGGCCTCACACAGCACGTCTCACAACGGCTTTCCTACAGAACAACAACATTAATGTCCTTCCTTGGCCATCGATATCACCGGATTTGAACCCAATTGAGCATCTATGGGACGAGTTGGACCGACGCCTCCGACAGCGACAACCACAGCCCCAGACTCTGCCCGAGCTGGCAGCAGCCTTGCAGGCCGAGTGGGCCACCATCCCCCGGGACGTCATCCGTACTCTGGTTGCTTCAATGGGCAGGCGGTGCCAGGCAGTTGTCAACACACGCGGAGGCCACACCCGGTATTGACTCCAGATGACCTTGACCTTGGTGGTGTGTCCTATCACTTACTCACAATGGACTAGAGTGAATTGTGAACAATCCTGCAACATTTGGTAATTATCGGACTCACCATTCAATAATTAAATCAATTCTCCAAATGTTACGACAATGTGGTTTTGCGTTTCTTCTTTTGAAGAGTATATATATAATCCATGCCCACATTTGAAACTACTGATCGGAAACCACCACCACCAAAACCTCGACCTATCCTACCTACAGTAACTTGTTTGGTACGATTCCAGAAACACAATAGTATTTGGGTTTTTTTAATTATTATTAATTTTTTTAGACTTAATCTCGTAATGAAGGCTTACAGAATATTATTGAAACACTTCATATGGTTTCACGTGCAGAACTTAGTCTGAACGGACGTTGAAAGAAAATGTGATTCTTAAGAAAAGTATTTTAATGTGCCTCCTGCACTAGTGTAGAACTGTCTGCTAATCATACGACCCTGAAGATCGATATTGCATATTTTAATACTTGCCTTTATTCTAAAACAATAGCAGTTTTTATTGATGACAATAAACTTGTAAATGCCGTAAGCCAATTATCCCAGACAGGGGATCGCCATGTGTGTTTGTGTTATCACGTGACACGATCAGATGCCATTTTGAGCAAGGATATCGCACAAAGCAATAGTAAACAATGAGAGAGATTTAATTAAAAATAATTTGTAAGAAAGATTAATATTTTTAACATTGAAAACAAGTACTGGGTATATATTTTTCAAGTGTCGCTGAACCTTTAAAACATACATACATTGTTAAATAAACATATTAAATGATAAAAAGTTAACATGACAATGGAATAATCAATTATGTCCATGAACAAGGAAAAACTGTCAATTTATACATTTCTTTAACATAATAATAGATATTAATTTTGTAAACAATAATCTGACAATTTGCATAGGTAGCCTAGAAGAAAATAAACAGCAATTGACTTATTGATAATACAAGGCATTAGTTGTAAGTAGGCGACAATCAACAATACGGCCCGTTGTTTTGACGTATTGTTGATTGTCATAAATGACTAGGAATAGATAACCTATGACCCAAATGGAAATTCTATGACCTGTACGAACCCTGTATGTCTGGACACTAACTAACTTCAAATTATTTATATTAGTCCACTGTTAAAAAATGTTTTATACCACTGGCAAATATATTCCTTTGTTTCACTGAATCATATTGCACAACCGCCAACTGTTGGTCAGACTAGGGGAGCAATTAACAGTTTCAGCAACTCATGGCAGTAGGAAAAGGTGGAATTTCAGGGGACAATATTTCGAAATCTGAGGGAATCGGAAGTTGGTTCACGTGGTTTTTATCTAGGTAACCAATTGTTCAGTTACGTGAATTATAATTGCATAACCCGTGGGTTACCTGATCGGTTACCTCAAAATTACGTTGAAATTATATTTTAAATACATAGTTTTTAGCTGAAACATAAAGTTAAAACAATACAAAATAAAACATTTTTCAAAAAAAATGTCTTTAATGCTTGCTAAAGTTAACAATATTATAAAAGAACTGAATATCAGCCCCAGTACTGAAACAAAATACAGGGGCGTAGCCAGAAATTTTCTTAGCATTATGCACGCCAAAGGCATGCCTGAGCGGGAATATTTGGGGGGCCTCCCCCTGTGAAAATTTTGAAAATCAGGATGCCTGTAGATGCAATCTGAGCCTTTTCGGAGGCTTTTTTTTCTTTTGGTAATCTTTTTTCGAGTCAATTTTAAGAGGATATTTTATAGAACAATTACAGACAGCCTCGACCTATTCCCGGGTTTTGTTTTTGCATTTAGCATGTGTAATGGGTGCTACGCCTTTGAAATATATATATAATCATTTGGAGGGATTCCGTTTTGCGTTGGCTATGCTACTTTCACTTTATAGATCGTACTTCTATACTACAGTGACGTTCCAAATGTTTGTTTTTTTTAAAGCTCATTATGCGATGTTAGTATTTTTCAATTTTTATGACACTTTTGGACTCCTGTTTACGTTAAAACTGTTTTTAACATATGCAAAATTATAGCCAATCCAATATTATATTTACATATATACTTTTAAGAGATAAAATAGCAGTAGATAATTTAGCCGTCCCTAGCGGTCTGAGCACATTTCTTTAAAAAGTTTAGACTGGTCGCAAGTTACAACTGTTGCAATATAATGTTGTTTACTGGTTTTCTGCGCATCAAGTATCTAAAATTCAGCCTAAAACATTTGTCGGAATATTAGTACTAGTAGTAGTATGTCTGGATGAATAAACGTCCTGTAATTGTGAAGTTTGCAAGTTTTAATTTCTGAACGTTTACAGGTCATGACGTAACCAATTTGCAGTTCGCGTAAATTTAATTTTGCGTAACCGACACGCGAACAAAATGGCGGTTTGCGTGAAATATTGTGCCCTGAATTTCAGACACCGATGACGTAAACGTCTTGCTGATTGTGGAGTGACTGGACATGTCAAAACAGTTGGACTACCAGGGTTAAGACAACTGGTAGTCGAGTGAGAAATCAGTAGCCAAAACACCCTGGGCTACCACTAAGGTCGAGCCCTGCAACATTGATTTACTTTCATCAATACAATATATTGGTTCATTGATTTACTTTCATCAATACAATATATTGGTTCATTGATTTATTTTCATCAATACAATATATTGGTTCAATGATTTTTAGTTCCATAAATGTATGAATTTTTACACTGATAATTATGGCTTTTAATTGAATAGCACTGAATGTTAAATGAAACTTTACTCGTAGGGATTATAAACTAAATTAAAACAATATTTTGAAGTACAAAAACAATTTGATCATGTTAACAAATAACTTAAAATTACCAAAATAAAATAAAAATGACAAGTGTTCATTTATTATTAGTTTGCCTGTAACCAATGTATCAAAGGCTATAATATGAGCTGTCCTGCTTGTAGGAAAGTGCATATAAAAGATCCCTTGCAGGTAATGAAAAAATATAGAGGGTTTTTTCTAAGACTATATGCCAAAATTACCAAATGTTAGACATCCAATAGCCAGTGATTAATAAATCAGTGTTGTTTTGAACAAACCAAACCTTTTTTGCTTGTCTCTAAAATATTTCACTAAAATATATTAGCATATTTTGCTATAACTTTTATATTCAGTTTAAAAACATGGACCAGGTACACACACTGCATGGAAAACATAACCCCACCACAGCATTGTTCTCCCTTGTTTTTCATAAAAAGAAAAGAAAAACATAAATCCAATTGGAAATACATTTTATGTTCCTGTTTACCCTTCTGCTTTAAATAGTACTTTCAGAAGGAATGTTGTTGCTTTTAAAAAAAAAAACTAAAATATATATATATAGATATATATATATATATATATAATAAAGTTTTAATTTTTAAAGTTGATATCTTTAAATACTACTTTCAGAAGGAATGTTATGGCTTTCAAAAAAAAGAAAAAAGAATAATATATGCATTTAATAAAGTTTTAAATTTTAAAGTTGATGTACATTTTTTTTGGTTGTTCCCCTTCTTTAACATTGAGATTTTTGTTTGGAGTAGCAAATGGATACACATGTCCAAGGAGCATACACGTCTATCCATCAGGTCAAACTAGTCCATGACTAATTCAAGCTGGTCTGACACTAATCATTCTTTTAAACAAATTTCTAGTGGGATGTTTGAGACATTGTGAAGATTTGGTAGAAAATATTAACTTAAACAGCTGTGCAAAGAAGCAAAAAAAAAAGGAATGAAATTCAGTGGGACACAGCTATCACTAGATTCGTTTGCTGAATTAATGTAAATGTTTTTCTGGGTGTTTTTTGTTTGTTTTATTAGCCTTTTAGCATTTTGTTTATAAAAAAAACTTACTGTAGGGTCTTTGAAAGCACTGATTACGTTGGTGTTCTGTGAGAGAAAGAAGTTAGCATTAGGTTCCTGTTGGTTTAGAGTTTCATAAAACTAATTTACTTTAAATTAGTTTTCACTTGAGAAGTAATTTTTTTTTTTGATGTTTGCAGAAATTGTATGTTGGTCTAAAAGTGAAGTACACTTCACAATGCATTTAAATGCAGGCATGTAGGAACAATATCTGGAGTAGTTGGGAGCATAAACTCTAGTGGGGGGTGTAGGATTCTCCAGAAATGTTTGATTGGTGTGTTTTTTTGTAGATTGTGTTACCATTATTTCAATAATTAAAAAATATCACTGCACTGTTGAAAACAATCCATGGAATGACCGTTGACACACACACCCCCCCCCCCCCCCCCCCCACCACCACCACCACCGAAACCCCAGTGTTAAAAAACCCACCAAAACAACAATTAAATTTGTTTTAATTAAATAACAATCAAGAAAATAATGAGCACTTATTTAATGTAGAATAGTTTTGGGCTGATTGAAATTATTTAATAATGTTAATTAAAGTCTTTAAAGTTTTGAAAAATGATAAAAAAATTGTATTTGTCTCTGGTTGATGATTTTATTATGTAAAACATGAAGATATTATATTATTTAAAATTTGTATTTGCAATATCAAAATTTAGCCATATCAGCTTCTTTGTGATAATGTGCATATTATTATATACTACATTGGCTTTTGGAATCATTTGCCCTAATTGAATTCATGTTTTTATGATGCACCATAGGTGTATGAAATCCACTGTCATGATGTGCTGAGGTGTCATTAAACAGGTATCCATTCCTTTTCTTTTGAAATGATATTATGATCTAAGCTTCACAAAATACAGTGTTTGGTATTGCTTCCTGAATTTTTGTACTTGCCAGTATTATATCTACATTTATTACTATTTTTTGTTTCAGCAAAACCTGTCGTCAACCAGATCAAAGCATATCGTCTCCAACGAGATGATTTTGAAACTCTTAAGATCATTGGGCGTGGGGCCTTTGGGGAGGTAAGTCTTTTATAATCAATTTTAATTGTACACATTTTTATGATTATTTTTATTTTTATTAAAAGTTAAAATTGCAAAGAATTCATAAAGCTTATGCCAGGCTTTTCATTTGGTTTAATGTATGAATATTTCTACCAGTAATATAATATCTAATTGGGATGACTGCCCCACCTCCCCATGCACTCCCATTTAATTTAGACAAGTAGAGGTTTCCAAATAATTCCCAAAACAGAGATACCTGAAGCAGGGCTTCTAGAATTTTTTTATAAAATCCACTAGTCATGGGATCAGGGATTTAAAATATTTACTAGCCAAGATTAAAAATTCACTAGCCCTACTTTACTTTGAGTTAATACAATTTTACTAATTAATAGTAATAATCAGATAATAGAAAACACTAACATTGGGTGGTGGTGGTGGCAATAGGATATTCATATTTACAAAATGGACGTAACTGTAGCATTTGACCTCTTTATTTCTACTAGCCGTCAGGCATGGCAATAGTAATTATTTACTAGCCCAACATTGAAATTCACTGGCCATGGGAGTGGGGCTACCATAATCTAGAAACCCTGCTTGAAGTTCAGCATATAGCATTTTGTCCTCCTATATTTCTTTTGCTTGATATTTGGGGCTTAATCATTGATTATTTATCTAAAGGAAATTATTCTAGATTTGAATAAAAACTTATCTTTGTGAATGTTTATACTATGTTACAAATACAGACCTGTTTTATTTTAACGTACAGGTGGCTGTGGTTAAAGAGAAAGCGACGGAAAATGTCTTTGCTATGAAGATTTTAAACAAATGGGAAATGTTAAAGAGAGCAGAAGTAAGTATTTCTATATTTATTTAGGTATTATTTATTCCGAAGAAAAAGGCCATTATTGATTAGGCCTAATAATTCTTAACAGGTGAGAATCTGAGATCCTTCAAGTTAGTTCTCATCATTAAAGAAATTTAACTTCAGATGTGAGGTCTCTGCTAAAACTGGTTATACCTGTCTGAGGTTTTAGTTGACCTGTTATCATGTATATATGCCAGAAATCAACAAGGAAACTAGTTATCTCTAATCAAGGTTACTGTGTCGTGTACAACCAGAGGAAGTTGTATTTCATTGACTCGATTAGGTCATATTTAACCATCTTGATGGTGCTATAGTTTAATCATGTAGTAAGACTGATAGGTTCATCTACCAATACAGTAGTGGGATCAATCCCTGTTGGAGACCCATTGGGCTATTTCTTGTTTCAGCCAGTGCTCCATAACTGGTTCAACACAGGCTGTGGTATGTACTATCCTGTCTGTGTGTTATGGTGCATATAAAAGATCCCTTGCTAGTAATAAAAAAAAGAGTAGCGACAGAGGGTTTTTCTCTCATATTATCTGTTGTCCTTAACCTATAACCACAAAGGAAAATGTGTTGAGTGTGTTAAATAAAACATTTCTTCCTTCCATTTACCATTAGGGGCTCTAACTTTAAAGTGAGTGTCAGCACAAGGTTCCTGTATAATCTTAGTTTCATATAAGCACAGATCAAACAATTGTATGTTATAGATGTTTTAGTTACATACATTGTTGTTTTTAGACTGCCTGTTTCAAAGAAGAACGAGATGTTTTGGTGTATGGAGACAGAAGATGGATTACAAATCTGCACTATGCTTACCAAGATGAAAATTATTTGGTGATTATTTTGAAGTGTATAAAAAGTTCCATTCAAACTCATAAAAACTGTGTTTTGCAAACAGCTTTGAAATACAATCTGTAAATAGAATTCAGAATATTGTTCTCTCTCTCTCTCTTTTTTAATTCAATGATGCAGCATGCGTACACATTATTGATTGATTTTACCCTTGAATTTTGCCAATAATGTATTTAAATATAATTTTTCAGTTTTATCCAGAGATGTCAACAATTATAGAATTAGCATTACTCTTGTATCAAAAATTATTATTATACTAAAAAAAAGTGCATCATTTATTACTTTTAATATCACATGGAACAATTTTGTCCTCTTACTGAAATGTTTACCCTCATCATATTTCTTGTTCAGACTGGCAAAATATTTAGTAACAAGTAGTGAAATTGTATTTAACAGTTCCATTATATTAAGTTCTGTTTTATTTCTTTCAACACTTATGCAAGGCAGCAATCTTTGTATGCCGGCGGCTGAACGTAGCCCAGTGGTAAAGCACTTGCTTGATGCATGGTCGGTTTAGGATGGATCTTGTTACAGCCAGTGCACCACGACTAGTATATCAAAGGCTGTGATATGTGCTACCCTGTCTGGGATGGTGCATATAAAAGATCCCTTGCTACTAATGATAAAATATAGCATGTTTTCTCTCTTAAGATTATATGTCAAAATCAAATAGCAGATGATTAATAAATCAATGTGCTCTAGTGGCGTCGTTAAACAAAAGAAACTTAACTTTTTCCTGTGCCAGTTTGGTGTGCATAAAAATAAATCAAGTAACACTTGATGCTACCCGTCTACATTTAGTAACAATATTTTAAGAATTTTGATAGGCAACTAAATGAATGGTAATTAAAAAAACTCCCAATTTTTTCAAAACATGTCATCTTTGTGATAATTTTAATTGACCAGTTATCCTGAATCATCTATATTTCTTGTGTTTACAGTATCTTGTGATGGATTACTACTGTGGAGGTGATCTCCTGACGTTGTTGAGCAAGTTTGAGGATCGACTTCCAGAGGACATGTCCAAATTCTATATAGCAGAGATGGTTTTAGCAATACATTCTATACACAAATTACACTATGTACATAGAGATATTAAACCAGACAATGTGCTTCTAGATCGCAGTGGACATATAGTGCTAGCAGACTTTGGATCATGCTTACAACTCTTGAAGGATGGAACCGTACGTAATTGGTGTTTCTGGAAAATAGTTGGAAGTCAAGAATATGATTTTTTTTTTTAAAGCATAACAGTTTTGTACACGGTTATTGTAATAGTATTTGTGGATCTTTTGGGGCGGGACGTAGCCCAGTGGTAAAGCACTTGCTTGATGCACGGTCGGTCTAGGACCGTGGTATGTGTTTTCCTGTCTGTAGGAAAGTGCATATAAAAGATCTCTTGCTGCATTACCAAAAATGTAGCAGGTTTCCTGTGATGACTCTGTCAGAAGTACCAAATGTTTGACATCCAATAGCTGATGATTAATTAATCAACGTGCTCCAGTGGTGTCGTTAAACAAACAAACTTTATTCTTTGTTGATTTTTGACAGAAATATTTTAAAACGATGTATTTAACCCAGCTTGAAGTTAATCCCACTGGAGCATATTTCTACATCTTCCAAATTCACAAGGACAATCAGCAGTGCTGCTGTGAAAAACTGTCGAAAGATAATCTGAATTTCGAGGGCTGCTGCTTGGCGGATGTTATGTTTGTTGTTTTTAAAAAGGTTTATAATTAAAAACATGAACAATGATTTTAGAATTAATTTCAATTTTGAAGCTACTTAAAATGAAACTGCTTACTATATTACAGTTCATGTCTGTTGGTGTTATTTCATTCTTTGAAGTCTATGTAAATGTTTTACATCTTATTTTTCCTCAGGTACAATCTTCAGTAGCTGTAGGTACTCCAGATTACATATCTCCAGAAATCCTCCGGGTACGTTTATTACATTTGATTTACTTCAATAATTAAATAACAGCTGTGAGTGACTGCTGGTGTAATAAATTGTGTTAATGCATGGTGCATCAGTATCGTCAGTACATAAATTTCAATTAAAACTTTTTTTTTAATTTGAAGAACATTGATTGAGGTGATCATTGTGTCAGACATGCTTTGGCTCTAATGTTGTATTTGTAATAAAAAAATTACTTCAGAACAGAACTTTTTGTTAACAATAAAAAAAAATTTTTTTTGACAACAGGCTATGGAAGATGGCCATGGACGCTATGGACCAGAGTGTGATTGGTGGTCACTTGGTGTTTGTATGTACGAAATGCTTTATGGGGAACGCCATTCTACGCAGAATCACTGGTGGAAACCTATGGGAAAATTATGAATCATCAGGTTTGTTCTGTCTAAATTAAAGAAAGAAAAAAAAAGTTTTATTTAACGACACACTCAACACATTTTATTTACGGTTATATGGCATCAGACATATGGTTATGGACCACACAGATTTTGAGAGGAAACCAGCTGTCGCCACTACATGGGCTACTCTTTCTGATTAGCAGCAAGGGATCTTTTATTTGCACTTCCCACAGGCAGGATAGCACAAACCATGGCCTTTGTTGAACCAGTTATGGATCACTGGTTGGTGCAAGTGGTTTACACCTACCCATTGAGCCTAGCGGAGCACTCACTCAGGGTTTGGAGTCGGTATCTGGATTCAAAATCCCATGCCTCGATTGGGATCCAAACCCAGTACCTACCAGCTTGTAGACCGATGGCCTAACCATGACGCCACCGAGGCCGGTGTGTCTAAATTAAATGCAATTAATGGAACTTTATTTCACTTATTTCTGGAATGTTTTTCTTTTATGATTTTTGTTTTTTCTTCTTTGTATTGACAAAAAAACAAGTAGTTTCAGTAAAAAAAAATATAATATCAAGTAATTAATGCACTGATACATAAGATACATTTTTTTTTTTTGCATTTATTTTGTGATTGACAGTATGTTTAACTGTTAACACTAAATGTATTTAATGAATCTCTTTTTACTTTTATTCAGACCCGATTTGAGTTTCCCAATGATGTTGATGATGTTTCCAGTGAGGCTAAAGATTTGATACGAAGGCTTATCTGTAGTGCTGACACCAGATTTGGCAAGAATGGTCTGGATGACTTCAAAAACCATCCATGGTTTTCAGGCATTGACTGGAACAACATCAGGGATAGTATGTATTGTTTTCAACATCAGTGGTACTACATTTTGATGTGTTTATGTATGCCAGCTAGTGAGAAGTTCATGTCAGTGTTTTTTCTTTAAAAATGACCTCGGAGTTTATTTCTGTGCTGAATGGAAAATAGAACATTTAAATAGATTCAGGCTGAAAATAACGAAATTTTACTTTGCAATAGTGATGGCAGAAAATACCAATAAGTGTGTAGCTTGATTATTATTACTGATGGTAAACACTTTGAATAATAATAGCATCTATGTAAAATGACTTGCCTTTTTAATGATATAGATTCAAACTTCCCGTCTTGATCTGTCATTGTGGATAATACATTTATTTGTAATTCATTTAGTACTGTTTAACACATAAAATAAACATAGTCTCACTGTTTTAACACATGTTGTAAACGGTCTCATGGTTTTAACACGTGTAGTAAACATAATGTAATGGTTTTAACACATGTAGTAAACATAGTCTCACAGTTTTAACACATGTAGTAAACAGTCTCAGTTTTAACACATGTAGTAAACATAATGTAATGGTTTTAACACATGTAGTAAACATAGTCTAATGGTTTTAACACATGTAGTAAACATAATCTCACAGTTTTAACACATGTAGTAAACATAGTCTCACAGTTTTAACACATGTAGTAAACATAATGTAATGGTTTTAACACATGTAGTAAAAATTGTCTCACAGTTTTAACACGTAGTAAACATAGTCTCACAGTTTTAACACATGTAGTAAACATAGTCTTATAGTTTTAACACATGTAGTAAACATAGTCTCACAGTTTTAACACTTGTAGTAAACAGTCTAATGGTTTTAACACATGTAGTAAACATAGTCTCACAGTTTTAACACGTAAACAGTCTCACAGTTTTAACACATGTAGTAAACATAGTCTCACAGTTTTAACATATGTAGTAAACATAATGTAATGGTTTTAACACATGTAGTAAACATAGTCTCACAGTTTTAACACATGTAGTAAACATAGTCTCACAGTTTCAACACATGTAGTAAACAGTCTGTTTTAACACATGTAGTAAACATAGTCTCACAGTTTTAACACATGTAGTAAACATAGTCTAATGGTTTTAACACGTGTAGTAAACATAGTCTCACAGTTTTAATGCATGTAGTAAACATAGTCTCACAGTTTTACACATGTAGTAAACATAGTCTCAGTTTTAACACATGCAGTAAACATAGTCTCACAGTTTTAACACATAAACATAGTCTCACAGTTTTAACACATGTAGTAAACAGTCTGTTTTAACACATGTAGTAAACATAGTCTCACAGTTTTACACATGTAGTAAACATAGTCTCAGTTTTAACACATGCAGTAAACATAGTCTCACAGTTTTAACACATAAACATAGTCTCACAGTTTTAACACATGTAGTAAACAGTCTGTTTTAACACATGTAGTAAACATAGTCTCACAGTTTCAACACATGTAGTAAACAGTCTGTTTTAACACATGTAGTAAACATAGTCTCACAGTTTTAACACATGTAGTAAACATAGTCTAATGGTTTTAACACATGTAGTAAACATAGTCTCACAGTTTTAATGCATGTAGTAAACATAGTCTCACAGTTTTACACATGTAGTAAACATAGTCTCAGTTTTAACACATGCAGTAAACAGTCTCACAGTTTTAACACATAAACATAGTCTCACAGTTTTAACACATGTAGTAAACAGTCTGTTTTAACACATGTAGTAAACATAGTCTCACAGTTTTAACACATGTAGTAAACATAGTCTAATGGTTTTAACACATGTAGTAAACATAGTCTCACAGTTTTAATGCATGTAGTAAACATAGTCTCACAGTTTTACACATGTAGTAAACATAGTCTCAGTTTTAACACATGCAGTAAACATAGTCTCACAGTTTTAACGCATGTAGTAAACATAGTCTCACAGTTTTAACACATGTAGTAAACAGTCTCACAGTTTTAACACATAGTAAACAGTCTCACAGTTTTAACACATGTAGTAAACAGTATAATGGTTTTAACACATGTAGTAAACAGTCTCAGTTTTAACACATGTAGTAAACATAGTCTCACAGTTTTACACATGTAGTAAACATAGTCTCAGTTTTAACACGTGCAGTAAACATAGTCTCACAGTTTTAACGCATGTAGTAAACATAGTCTCACAGTTTTAACACATGTAGTAAACATAGTCTCACAGTTTTAACACATGTAGTAAACATAGTCTCAGTTTTAACACATGTAGTAAACATAGTCTCACAGTTTTAACACACATAGTATACAGTCTCACGGTTTTATTGTTATTTCAGTGGAACCACCTTACAAACCTGAAGTGTTGGATGATACAGACACATCAAACTTTGATGTTGAGGATACAGAGTTTCGACACACTGTAAGTAGACAGTTTATATAGTAAAGACAAAAATTAAAGGAGCTTTGAAATGAGTTGTGACATTTTATGGATGGAGTTGTCACAATCTGATATGACTAAAGGATGATTAAGTTACTACTTGTCTTCTTAACAAAAAGTAACAACAAATGAAGTAACAAAAAATATATCATGTAAATGTATTCAAAGAAAAAACTTTTGAAAACTAAACAATAAAATCTGGCCATAATACAAAATACACTTGGTACAATTTTTATTGATTAAAATAAAAATAGCTCATAACAAAATAATTAACAAAGAGCATCACTTCCTACATCTTTACATGTTGACTAAACATTACCAAGTACAAATCCTGTAGCTAACCGAGTCCATCTTAGTTGATAATACAGCCCACTCTGGTTTTGTCAAACAGCAAAAAATGTGGACCCAACCATACTAAAAACAGCAGGGTATTATACAGTACAGAAAAATTAATGCATCGTTGTGAGTAAAACATATAAAAAGTATTCATGACACATTTACAGTGTAATTGACTTACGACAGAAATAGGAGTATAGTGATGTTGTGGTTAAGCCATTGGATATAAGGCTGGTAGGTACAGGGTTCGCAGCCTGGTACTAGCTCCCACTCAGAGCGGGTTTTAATGACTCAATGGGGAGGTATAAGACCAGTACGCCCTCTTCTCTGTCACTAACCACTAACCCACTGTCCTGGACAGACAGCCCAGATAGCTGAGGTTTGTGCCCAGGACAGCGTGCTTGAACCTTAATTAGATAAAAGCACGAACATAAGTTGAAAGAAAGAAGAAAGTATAGTGTGGGATGGAAGTACATACAACCAGAAACATTTAATGATCATTTATGGCTACCTGACAGGTCAACAGCTCGTGGGTGAAATTCTATGATCTGTTGTTCCTGTCGTTTGCTGAGTTGGTCCCAGTTTTTGTTTTTAAAGATAATAGTACTCATTCTAGTCAGCCATATTACAGTTGATTTCATGCATCAACAAAGCTTTACCTTACTCCTTTTCCCAGCTAAATCCACTGATTGAATATTATGGAATTGTTTTAGAAAACACCTACTTGACAGTACCAGCCATTATTAATAACCTTAGAATTATTTTTCAGAGGAATGGGGGTTCATTCTGGACAACAGATACTAAGTCATTTAATTTTTAGCATACTGGCCAGGTGTTATGCTTGCGGTGAACATGAACAATATTGAAATTGAACAATATTAGCTTACTTGTTCAATTTGGGAGTATGATCGTCTTCTAACAATGTGATAGACTGGTGTTTTCATATAAACAAAATTAAAAGTTTGAATTATTAAGACATTAAAAGCCTGGTTTAATAAGATTTTAATTTATTTTTCAGGATATGGTTCCACCATCTTCACACACTGCTTTCAAGGGTCATCATCTCCCATTTATTGGCTTCACATTCTCCAGACATTTGTAAGTATTAATCATAGAAAAAATTGATGTAAACGTGAATTGAGTAAACAATTTTTTTAAAGATTTTGTTCTGTTAGGTACATTCACAAGAACCTGCATATTGTATAAAGTTAGATGGTTGTCAATGAACCAAATATAATTTTACTTTTAGTTTTTGTAAGTTAATTTACTATATTAATGTATATTTCCATTTCTGTTTCAAATAAAAAATGTGTGGTAATAGCACAGGCTCCAGTATTTTCTGTCGAACTTAAAAGTAATTTCATTTAAAAATATTTGTTTTCAAAAAATTATTTCTTGCCATTCTGAGGTTTGTAGTTCAACGATATGTTCTAGAGTGTTGTGGCAAACATTAAAAGTTAAAATATTGTTTTGTTTAACAACACCTCTAGAGCACATTCATTAACTCATCATTGGCTGTTGCTCGTCATGCATTTGGTAATTCTGACTTGTAGTCTTCATAGGAAACCGGCTATATATTTTGACAAGACAGCACATACCACAACCTTTGATATACCAGTCATGGGACAATTGTTGGGACAGGAGAGAAACTTTATTATAATAGTGATAACCATGTTCTTATGTATATTGTTACACATGATATCTCATTGGATTAAAAACTGTGCTTTTCTTCGTATGTTTTAATTTGAATGCGTTAATTTGTATTTCAGAAAAATATCCGATTGTGGAATTCTATCTCAGGATGATACGGGTGAGGCAACTAGTGTAGATGCACATGCCACAGAAACATTAGAAAGGAAAATAAAGACCCTTGAAAGAGAAAACAAAGACCTGATGAAAAGAATACAAGGTAAAGAGAAAGATGGAGAGTCGGTTTTTAAATTGATTTGTATTTTAACATTTATTTAAGCACCTAATAAGTTCAGCATTTGGAGTCTCAGACAGTACTCACAACACTTTGAGTCTTAGGTTTGAGATTGGTATTCATTTTAGCTTGAATCGGACATGAAGTTGCCTGAATCCTGACTAATAATTCATCTGGTGATATATGCACACACATGCATCATCGGATCTTGTAGTTATATTGACAAGAATTTTAATTGCTACTTTTTGTAGGTTCTTAGGGTTTAGCAGTGTATATACTTTTTGTATGATATGTATGTATGAGTTACTATGTACGTTTAAATCTCATTACCAGAACTGAATTCCACAATAAAACAGCTGCCTTCTCAAGATATGAATGGTGTTGCTGCTGCCTCCGGTGGTGATGATTTGGAAATCAGACACTTAAAAGAGGAAATAGCAGTGTTGCACAGAGTTGTAGCAGGTACTTGTGAAGGATTTCTGTTAAAATATGTAGTTCACTCACCATTCGGTAGTATTCTTCATTTTTACTAGTGTGGCAAAATGTTATTAAATTTAAGTGTTTGTAACCCTAAAACATTCTCTTTATTTTTTTTGATTTTTTTTTGTGGATATGTCATAATAGATCAGATTTATTATTAAATATTTAGGCTTCAAACAAACCTCACTAATCTCTGATAATCTACCGAATTCACTTGGACCCTAAATGTGACACTTATTGTTAATCTAATATCAGGTTCTTAATGGTAAATGTGAAAAAGAATACTCATTCTAGTGTTTTAAAAAAACCCATCCCCTACCCCCCCCAAAAAGATCAAATTCTTTCTAACATCTATTTAAAAAATAAAAAATAAAACTTGCCACTGAAAATTGCTACATAATAACCCATGACATTAAAATAACTGAGCTTTAAGGAAATTGGTGAAGTATTTTCTCTTATTTCTTTTCACCACTTAATATCTGCTTTCCTGGTTTCAGAGTCTCAATCTGAAGTTAGTGGCCTCGAGCAAGATCTGAAGAAAGTGATGGATTCTAGGCTGGAGATGGAACGAAGATTAAGGCTGGGTGAGGAGGACAAAGCAGCATTTGAAAAGGTAAACAGTCATATTATTAATCTTTATCCTGCAACCACTGTTTCTATCGGCCGATTATGATAAATGTATACTAGCAGATTATGACTTTTGACATCACTCATGTGACGTCACACGCATAGCTACATTACAGAATCGCTCATTTGACCTCTGTTTTATCGTACAATGAAATAATAGCTTTTTCCCTTAATTTTTATGGTCTGCAGGATAAAGATAATAACTAGTTAATGATGTAGGATATTAACTTTATCCTGTTCAGGCTGACATTCTTACCTTCACAGGATAAAGCCGATATCCTACGTCATTAACTAGTTATTATCTATGTATATATATATCTGTAAATTAATAAAATTGTATTTTTCAGACCTTTGATTGATTACTTGCTTCCCTAAATTAGATCATGGGATCCATTTAAGATTTTACAATATTAATAACATTTAAATTCTCTTGCTATGGGGAGCTAAAAATTACTCTACTTGAACTAATCTGAGGGGAGTAATGGGGAGCAAGAGTGACGGCTCCTCTAAAACAGTGGGGTCAGATTTTGTGCATTGAACAATACATTTTTGCTAATTTTTGTTTTGGTTATTTGCATATCCTAAGCTTGTCAATTGTTTTTTAGTCACTGTAGTATGTTCACCCTATTGGATTCAGTGGATTACAGTTTTACTCACCAAATCACTAAATAGTAAAGAAGTCTTGACAAGAGTCCTGTCAGTCAGTTTTTTTTGTTTTGTTCTTCCATTCATTAGTGCAGTCTCCCAAAAACATCTATAATTTGAATGTTTTTTATTTGTGATTATAGGAACTTCATGACTGGCGAGATAAGTACAAGTCCCAGGCACGAGAGTTGAAAGATTCAGTTGCCAAACAAAAGTTGGCAATTGAGCAGTATGCAAATACTAATGAAAGGTAATGTTTCAGTAATTTAACAGGTTTTTATAATGTGTGGGTTATGTGGTTAAATGAGAATAATCTAAATTAGACGAAATATTTAAGTTTAGGTCCCTGTTCCACAAAGCGTACTCATCTAAGATCACCTTTAGCTCATAACTACTTTATGCACTTGAGTTGGATTTAGTGCTAAGATCACTTCGTGGAATAGGGCCCAGGACTTATTTCATTGGAATATATTTGTAAATTATTACCCATATGGGCTCAAATATACGGGGTAATATTTTTTCGATCTCTGCACAGTGTGCAGATTGCTTCTACAGTCACTGATTGGCTGGCTTTAAAAAGACAAGATTTGATTGGCAATTACATACTGCCGGGACTACTTTTTGTTCATTCATGATTCCATTCATCGGTCAAACTATTACTACGAACTTCAAATATTTTTTTACGATACAAACATTTACGGAATTAAAAATCAAAATATATGTACAAATGTTTAAAAATGTTTTTATTTTATTATTTTGACTGGGTTTTTTATTGGAACTATTCTTTGGTGGATACTGTTGGGTGTGCACCGGTAACGGCACGTATGAATATATTGTTATGGCTGGTAGAGCTTGTTAGTTGTTACAGCAGCGAGAACGTAAATATACTTTTAAAATTGTTAAAGATTGACAATGGGTAATAAAGAGAATAACCAACTCACTACGAGGAATTACGGATTATCTGTCCCTCGTGAATTAATGCTGTACAACATTAATTCACTCGGGACAGATAATCCGTAATTCCTCGTAGCTCGTTAGTTATTCTCTAAAGATCTATTGCACAACTTTATATAATCATAAAAAACTTTTGCGGTTATATTTTATTAAATTTTGTTTATTTAAAAAAAACATAATAGGAATTTTTTCACTGTGCATTGTATATACGTATGGGTATATTATACTCTACTTGCAACACTTCCTTTTATCTTAGGTTAACATCTAGAAATTTATAAATAATTGTTTTGTTTTTATTGCAGCTTGTTAAAAGCCCAATCAAAGATCAAGGAACTAACTCGTGAAGCTAGAAATCGAGAAGAAGAAATGGATGACTCGAAGAGCAAGCTGGAACTCTTGAAGATTGAGAAAAGAAAATTTGAGAAAAACGTAAATGAGGTAATGTATTTTGTTTGTTGTTGAGGAAGTCACTATATTATTGTAACACTGGTAATAGGATAAAATTAATTTGTTTTATAATGAATTCAGTTTCTTAGCAATAACAATCTATAGTCCTTCCCACAGAGAACACCTTTTTTCATACTATGGAATTCACTACAAGTTATTTATTTTTGAGCGGATTGATTTTTAAATTGCACCCCAAAATAGTTTTAAAAAAAGTTATTTCCAAAACACGTTTACTGTTTAGTCAAACCACACTGAAATTATTTACATTTTTGTAGGAGGATGGGATGGAATATAGATCAACTAAATGTGTATCAGAGATACATCTGGGTTTTTTTTATGAGGATGCATTACAGCTGTTGCAGTGTTTTAATTTAATCATTCCTTTCTTACCGACAGTGGGTTTCCTCTAAAAAACAGTGTCAGAATGACCATATGTTTGACGTCCAATAGCTGATGATAAGATAAAAAATCAATGTGCTCTAGTGGTGTTGTTAAATAAAACAAACTTTTTTATTTTTCCTTTCTTACATTTAGTTTTAATAACGTTTTTGTCTTGACACTGTTAAGAAAGTTATTTTGTTTTCTACAGCTTCAGAATCAGTATGATGAGGTTCGTTCCGAGGCTGGCAAAGAGAAACGACTGCGAGAGCGAGCGGAACAGTACGCCCAGGACCTGGAACAGGAGATGGAGGCACTCAAGAGGAAACACATGGGTCGGGCTGGTACCACTAGTTTCCTCGAGCTCAATCAAGAAATCTCTAGGTTTGTTCTGCTTATAACTACTAGTGTCACTCGGGAGGAAACACATGGGTCGGGCTGGTACCGCTAGTTTCCTCGAGCTCAATCAAGAAATGTCTAGGTTTGTTCTGCTTATAACTACTAGTGTCACTCAAGAGGAAGCACATGGGTAGGGCTGGTACTGCTAGTTTCCTCGAGCTCAATCAAGAAATGTCTAGGTTTGTTCTGCTTATAACTACTAGTGTCACTCAAGAGGAAGCACTTGGGTAGGGCTGGTACGGCTAGTTTCCTCGAGCTCAATCAAGAAATGTCTAGGTTTGTTCTGCTTATAACTACTAGTATCACTCAAGAGGAAGCACATGGGTAGGGCTGGTACTGCTAGTTTCCTCGAGCTCAATAAAAAAATCTCTAGCTTCGTTCTGCTTATAACTACTAGTGTCACTATTTTCAGGTGTCTTGCCTTTAGGGTCACTGGCCCTGGGTTCCAAAGTACATACCCGTTGTTTTTCTTGTCATCATGACACCCAATAGCCGATGTGTATTTTTATGCTGGGGTGTCATTAAACATTCATTCATTCTTGTCATCAGGTCAGGTCAAAGGGCTTAATATGCACATTCAGAGCAAGCTGTTGTAAAGCACACCTGACATGGGTGCAGGTGTTGACTTATGCCAGCTCCTTTGTCCAGGACAGGATCTTGTCATCTTATCCTGACCTCTTACACACAATGCATTTTGAGCTATTACAAGTACCAGGGTGTCCATAAAGATAGTGTATTTGCTTAAATCAACAATTTATGAAAGGAGTTGTAAGTAATGGGGTGGGGTAGGGAGTTTGTAATAGCAGAACATATTTTACACTATCTTAACCAGGATCAGTGGCTTTCATTATTCACTTTAGAAATAACTGCAAATGATGGACAATTTAACAGTTGGATCTAAATTTTAATTTTGTCTTGCAGGTTGAAAGCTGAAATTGAAAAGAAAGATGTGGAACGTGAAGAAGAACTTGCCAATGTCTCGCATAAACATTTACAAGACATGAACAGCATCAAGTTTCAGGTGAAGGACTTGGAGTCTCGTAAGATGGAGCTGGAACAGGAGGTCGGCATACTTAAACTGAAAATCAATCTTCAGGAAGATACGGACGACCTGAAGGAACAGATCACAAGAACAAAACTGAAATACGAATCATCTGAACATAAAAATATGATGCTGAACGACGAAATAGATAGGCTGAAAGAAGAATGCTACTCTGTAAGTTTGTGTTGACAGCTTATTGGTCTCTTACTGGTTAAAACCAGAAGAGACTATAGGTTTTCATCCTTCATTCTGTTTCACATATAGTTTTCCAGACTTCTGTTCACAATACTTCAAGATGTTGAGCTGAAATTGTTTTTTATAGTTTTATCTTGTACTGTTATAAGTTTTACTTTTATGACGATTTACACATTTTTCACACAAGTTGTGGCCTTCTAACTTAGGAGATGAGAAAAATAGTTTTTATGACCGGGTTTTTTTCTCCACAGTTTGTATTTAGCTATATGATGTACTGTTACAGATAAGTTTTACTCTCATAGTGATTTTACCATGTTTTTAATACAGTTATAGCCCATGAACTTAGTGGATACCAAAATTTATTTAGCCAGGTTTGTGACATGTATTGTTTTAGCAGTACTTGCAGAATGCTTGTTAATGATATTTTTATTTAGTTTAATTGTGTATCTGTATCATTGAAAAGCACAAATTTGTCCAATATTTTTTAAAACCCACTTCACTGAATGGTTTACACACATCTTAAACTCCTTGGAAAAACATTTGTTTTGATTGATACTAAGTGTCTGAAATACCCTTGAATTTTATTAAATTGTGTATCATTTCAGACAATTTGTATCCAAATTTAATATATGACACATATTGGAATGGGTAATATTAAATAATTATTAGTGCATTCTTGATGTTTCATAGGCCACTTTTATGTTACATCCATTGCATAAGAAGAAAAAGTTATGCTGTAACTTCTGTTTGGTCCTTAAAGATAAGACTTATTTTTGTTGACTGAGAAATGTTAATTTTACCATGTTTTTTTCAGCAACATAATAAAATTGAAAACTTGATTCAAGAACGAACACAGATGGAAGACGAGATTCGGGACATCTACGACAAGCGGGAATCTGTTGCTCAGTGGGAGGCACAGATTTCAGAAATAATCAAATGGTACTAGTGCAGCTTCTTTTTATATATACCATTAAAAATACAGTCTAAATATTGCAATTAATGACACAAATCAAATGAAATAATTATTAATCCTAAATTTAGATAAAATTGTAAGCAGGTGATCTGTGAATTAAATCATTTTAATTGAGTTTAGAATGTGAATGTAATTCTGTATAAAGTTGAATAATTTTTACATGAAAATATCTTCATTTCATACAACAGAACTATGGACCCACTCCAATTGTAATTTACTGAATTGTATGAAGCCTTTGAAATTATTTTATGGTTCTTTTTTTTTTGTCTGCAGGGTGAGTGATGAGAAGGATGCCCGTGGTTATCTTCAGGCTCTGGCCACTAAGATGACGGAAGAGCTGGAGAATCTCAAGGTGATGGGTGTGTCATCAGATGATCCGGTAAGATAATTGTTTTTGTTTAGTCCAACTGGTGCAACCAGAGGGCATTATAGGTTTCATCTCTATCCTTCTATCTGTCCAACTATCTTTAGCTCAGTCAATTGAGTGCTCGCTTCAGGTGCTTGTATTGCAAGATTGAACCACCTCGGTGGATCCATTCAGCTGATTGGGTTTTTTCTCGTTCCAACCAGTACACCACAACTGGTCAAAGGCCGTGGTATGTGCTTTCCTGTCTGGGAAAGTACATATAAAAGATCCCTTGCTACTAATGGAAAAATGTAGCGGGTTTCCTCTCTAGTTAACAAATGTTTGACATCCAATAGCCGTTGATTAAGTAATCAATGTGTTCTAGTGGTGTCGTTAAACGAAATAAATATTAAACTTTAAACTGTCCCATATATAGTTTTCAGGACTTTTTTTTTTTATCTGCAGTGTCTCAAAATATTGGGCTGAAATTTTGTGTATAGCCTTGTCATGTACAGTTACAGATCGAGTTTGACATTCATGGCAATTTACCCATTTTTAAACAGTTATACCCTTGAACTTAAGATATATGCAAATGTGTTTTCCTGACCTTTTTTTGCAGGACCCAGTAAGGGACATGTATTGCTTTAGCAGTACTCTCATAATGTTTGTTTAAATAGTCTTTTCTTCCCCCTTTATAACTGGACCTTGTATAAGGGAGACAGATATTAATGCAAGACCATTTATATATATTTAGTGAAAAAATAATTTGTAATCAAACTTGTGTTAAACAGTGATTGAGTAAAAAAGAGTGGTCTAATAAAACAATCCATTTATTCTGTGTTGAGGATGTTCAGTGAAGTAAAATAGCCTCTTTAAGAGGTGCTGTTTAATAAGGTATCCATTTAAGTAGGTTTTTGATAAGAATATGAAGTAGATTTGAATTGTTGTCGATTGTTGTTCAGGCCCGCGGACAGCGGTGGAGAAACCGGCGTTCTCAGCGTCTCGACAAGATGGAGCTCTTGAACCTGCAGTCGAGTCTCAACAGTGAGATACAGGCCAAGCAGCAGATCAGCGAACAGCTCACTCGAGTCAAGCAGGAATACTCGTCTGCAGAATCGTACGTTGTTTTGCCGTGTGCTCCTGCTTCTATACTGCAAATAATGTAATGCAAAACGGCGGGAAATATGAATTGGGGAATGCACTGTATACATTGTATAGTATGTCGACTGGCATGACGTCAGGCGAGATATCTTGGCTGCAGTAGTCAGAAGGTTAAAGTTAAATTTAGCTGAGGAATTAATGAAATACATTTATCAGATAAATTAATAAAAATAAGCATATTTAAAATGTATGTTGTTTTGACATGAGCTTCTGCAACTGTACTACAAACTAATACAACAAATTATTTTCAGAGAGAGGAATTAATGAAATATGTTTTTCAGATAAATTAATAAACATTAGCATTTTTTAAATGTAATTGTTGTAATGACATATTATTCTGATTTACAATAATAGTAACTTATTAAAGACTCATGGTCATTGACTATTAGTTTTAAGCCATTCATTCGTTCTCTAGTGTATCAGATTTTTTCATTTGTCTCCACATTTTAATCTATTGTTTACATCTGTATTTTGTATTGTCGGTTATAATATAATTTTAACAAAGATATTGAACCATTGAAGTGATTTAATTTTGCAATCTCCTCTTGAAAGGTCTGCATAGTAAAAACTCTGTTTTGATTACAGGAAACTAGCAGAAAGAGATGAACTGATAAAGCAGTTGAGAGAAGAGGTCGATGAACTTAAAGAGAAATGCCAAAAACTCCAGGAGAGCCAGGATAGGGCAAAGCATGATGATTGTAAGTGGATTATACTGGATCGAGGAAGTAGAGAACAATGAATAACTGTCCAGTCACTTTGGGAACAATGTTTATCAATGTTGATAACACAATGGTTATTTAGTTTCTACTTCACCTGGCCTCAAAACAAATGTATATTTCTGTAAGGATAGTAGTCTGGTCCAAACATCCCAACAGCCAATGAGATGGCCTACAATTCTTCCAATGAGTCGTCCTTGCTGTTCCGGTCACGTGATTGTAATTTCCTTCGCTCTTGATGTTCGGACCAGACTACTATCCTTAGGGGAATATGCTTTTTTTTTGAGGTCATGTGAAGTATTCTTAAAAGAGAAAACACCTCCAAGTTTTCTCCAAATCATTAGGTTTAAGACTGATAACTGCAGTGTAAGGCAGCTATGTCCGAATCATCTGATGATTGACATTCAATAGCCATTTAATAATATCAGTAGGTCTGGGTGGTGTTGATAAACAAACTATTACCTTTTTTTAAATGCCATTACACTGATTTTTTTTTCACTAACCACCAACTTCTGTCCTGAATAGACGGCCCAGGTGGCCGTGTTGTGTATATCGGATGGCATGCATGAACCTTATTTGAATATAAATAATAAAATGAAGGAGCAAGATTTATTCATTGTTTTTTATTTAGTTGATAATTCTATTTTCTGCAGATATTATATGTAATAATAACATAGCAAACACAAAACGTGACACTGATGTCTGATTTTTATTTTAAATACAAATATTATTTAAAATACATTGTTTTATATCCAGGGGGTAAATCTGGTGAAAATTCCATCTTCAAATACCTGAACGACAGATTTCCTATATTCACTGATGTAAGTATCATTAAAGCTGCCATATTTTTAGTACTTCCTATATTCACTGATGTAAGTATCATTAAAGCTGCCATATTTTTAGTACATCTTAGAAGTTTTCAATAAGTATGTACAATTGTTAAAAAAACAGGACAAAACATTTATGCATACTGTGTTTTGTTTGTGTTTTTTTAATATGATAACTTTGTGTAACAAACTTAACTTTCTTAGCATGGTCTTTTAGAAATGAGCATGTCATCAGTTAATATATTCTTTCTTAAATTACTGGCATTGTCCTTGCCAGTGATTTTCTAATGTGATGTCAGTTTGTTTACAGTGATGTTTAACTAATATGTTTTCGAAGGATTACTAAAATGTGATCGTCAGTCTGAATGTAGTGATTATTAATGTTACCTAAATTGTTTTTCATCTTTCATGTCAAATTATGAAGCAATATATCATCCAGAACTTCAGTTAGTAATGCTATCTAAATTGTTTTTCATCTCTCGTGGCATATTATAAAGTAATATGTCATCCCAAAATTTAGTTTTGTCTGTAAATCAAAAGTATTTGACTTATTTTCCCCAGCAACTATCAAATGACAGTGAACGTGAGGAAGATAGCGAAGACACAGCATCTCGGACGGACTCGAGGACGGATTCCCGGTCAGACCTGCAAGGCCCCGACACTCCGGAATCGTCGCTTCCTCGGGATGCGACCCCTTTCAATCAGCCTTACGAACCCGTCACGTACGACCAGCCATGGGCAGGCAAAACAAGTCCTGCTCAGGGTAGACCCTCACCGCCTCAGCCCAGAGTTCATAAATTCATTGTAAAGTCTTTCATGTCGCCGTACAAGTGCAATCACTGCACGTCTCTTCTTGTGGGGCTGCAGAGACAAGGCATAACATGCGAAAGTGAGTCTCTTTTTAACTATATCGAACATTTATATTTAAAAATTACATTAAGGAAATCCCCGAAGTATCTGACACTTTAAAAAAGAAACCAATTGTTACCAGGATTTCTTCCATTATGAAATCAATTTTTTATATTAAATATTTAAAATTGTTTACTTTAAAACCTTATTCTAGATGTGATTTGTTTATAGTTTTTTGTTTCTTTCATGAGAATTGAAAAAAAATTATTATACTAAATACTGACCATACTTTATTTTATTTTTTCATGCTAAATTTGCACGTATTAAAATAAATGTTTGCAATTTTCTTAATTTTTAAGTAATTACAGTATATTATTTTATTTTAAAAAGAAGAAAAAAACTTTCAAAGATTTGTTTGTTATTTTTAGCCTGTGGTTACTCTTGCCATGTTCACTGTATGAAGAAAGCACCAGATGTGTGTCCAGTCCCATCAGAACTTTTAAGTGAGTTTTTCAGTTACACTTAATATATACATATACAACAATAACTGTATTACCGGCCTTGGTGGCGGCGTGGTTAGGCCATCAGTCTACAGATTGGTAGGTACTGGGTTCAGATCCCAGTCGAGGCATGGGATTTTTAATCCAGATACCGACTCCAAACCCTGAGTGAGTGCTATGCAAGGCTCATTGGGTAGGTGTAAACCACTTGCACTGACCAGTGATCCATAACTGGTTCAACAAAGGCCATTGTTTGTGCTATCCTGCCTGTGGGAAGCGTAAATAAAAGATCCCTTGCTGCTTGTCGTAAACGAGTAGCCTATGTGGTGACAGCGGGTTTCCTCTTAGAAACAGTGTCAGAATGACCATATGTTTGACGTCCAATAGCCGATGATAAGATAAAAAATCAATGTGCTCTAGTGGCGTCGTTAAATAAAACAAACTTTACATTTTTTTTACACTAACTGTATTGAATATAGAATTATTGAAAACGTTTGAGGACTGTAACTTGGATATTTCACACACATTACTATATGGATATTTGTCACCTTTGATGCAAATGGTAGGCCTTAGATCAAATATTGTTAAAATAGTGTGAGATATTAAAATTACAGTTCCCATACTACTTTGACAATTCCATATTCAGTAGGGATATTGTTTTTGGTGGCCCACCTAATAAATATATATATATGCACAGAACCAAATAGCATTAAATCAGTACAAATTATGTCGCATATTTGAATAACTTTATAAAGAAAAACATCGGTTAATTGCATACGAAAACCAAAAAATTATAGAAAATTCCATCATAAAATGTTCCACAAACCTTTAATATTTTACCAAAAACAATAAAAACTAATATTAACCTTCTGAGTACTGCAGGCGAGATATCTCGCCCGACGTCATGCCAGTCGACATACTGTACACTGTATTACAGTGCATTCCCCAATTCATATTTCCCGCCATTTTGCACACGGCACTCACCGGAAACGATTTAGTGGCTTGAAATTTTGAGTTCAAAAAGTGGTTTTTGGCAAGTATTTTCGCTTGACTACAATGGCGGCACGTTGCGGTCATTTTCGGGGATCGATAGCTGATTGTGACAGCTATTTTGATAATAAATTTGATCGTTTTACCAATAATGAAAATCACGATATATTGGGATATTTTAAAGAAAAACTTCTGGTCAGGAAGCCACTGTTATTGGGAATAATGGACATAAATACTGGACAGCTGGCCACAACTGCCAGTAAGTAAATGTGACTTTATTGATTTTTTGCCTAATTTTAATCAACAATAACTGATCTAAAATAACATAAAAATTTGAAAAATACACGAAAATAATACTTACCGATTCAAATATGAACTTTATTTTATGTATTTATAAAACATTTAAGTGAATATATGTGAGTAAAAATTATAAACTTGTACCCACTCAACATGATTTTTGTCCAAAATTAATCCAGTAGTCTCAAGGTTAAAAGAAGAAAAAGTAAAAGCGGTTACTAAAACTGGCGGTGTACAATGTTGACATCTCGCGCAACAAGACTCATCGTAGTGCTTATAGCAATGTGTTCAAGTGTTTATTGCAGTAATCCTGGGACTATTATTGCATCATTTAAGTCTTGATGGCAGGATTTCAGAAGTATTTGCCCTTTGTTACAAAATTACTTACACAAAAACCTCCCTGAAGCTGTGGAATAGTCCATTGTTATTTTTATGTGTGCATGCATTAGTTTAAAGACTTTGATAACACTGAAAGATAGACTCGGCCAAGGCAATTGTGTCCTAGAAGAAATTTAATAAAGATAATTAAATATGATTAGTTTTTACTGTATTTTGTATGTCACATTTGAACCACCGTATTTTAAATTACATTAATTATCACTGCTATTTATTTATGTTAAAACAATAATTTAAACAAACTTATAGAAACTGAAACTAACCGCATCAATGGCATTGTTTTTAACAGAGAGACACTTACCATGTCTGAGGTAAAATGTTCAGAACTATGAACTAATCCATTTGTCCACACTGTCTCAGTGTATTACTAGTTGTCAATTAATTCATAGTTAAGCCACTCAACAGTTTACAGTCAGTCTATGTGATAGCAAGTGGCTTGCCCCATGAAAGAAATAAACATCATTTTTGTTTTTCACTTGGGAAGGCTACATCAAAGCAACTGCCAGCCAGAGTGAAATTGACAAGTGTTACAATGTTTTAATCTGTTACACTGCATTGAAGGGGGGGGGGGGGGGGGGGGGGGACTTTGATTTCATGTTATTACATTTGAGTTGAATGGGTTGTGTTTTTCTTTCAAGAGGTTTGACCCTTCGTGAACTTACAGCAGACTTGCAGATAAAAATATTTTTAACTCGTTATAAATTATTTTTACAACATTCATATTGGGTCTTTGTTTCTAGAATAAGATGCTTACAGGCCTATAGGTTTGACATCTGGAGTTGGGAAGGCACCGTCTAGTTGGGGGTGGGGGAGGGGATAAGCCAGATTTTAATCTGTATATGGAATAGAAAACCCCCCACATACATTTGTGGGGGGGGGGGGGGAGGAAGGGGGCGGGCACAGGCCTCTCCCCCGGTTCCTACAAAGGGGAGGAGGGGCGGGCACAGGTCTGGCTTGCATCATGTTAATAATTTTATTCATTATTAAATATTTTTAATTTTTTAGTTAATTAATGAAATAAGCAAAACACTACACTTCTTATATTTTGTTCAATGCACATTGGCATCTCTAACAAAATATACTGTAACATTAGTACACTGTAGCTGAAATCGGTTGACAATTAACAGTTGCTAATTAAGCTATGTATATTTCGCATGCACGTGGAAATTGTGCTTTGCCAAGTAACACAGTTTCACTACTCGACACCCCTCAGAACAATAGGTGTGAACTGTAGAAAAGCCGTGTGCAACAAACTGCAACGTGAATATTAGTAGCTAGACATAGCATCAATAAACACAACCACAGATTTGTAAAAATGCAGAATTAAAAAATATTTGATGTTACAAAATTTATACTGTTATTTTATTTATTATTATTTTAAAATACATGTATGAACAAATGAAAGACATACATGTATCGGCATTCAGACCATTTTCTGCAGTTAAGAGTAAGATAGACTGTCCACAAGGCATTTGTAAAGTTTACCGTTGTTTATAATCTGGAAGTGGGGCTCTATCGGATAATCTGTTATACCGGTTATTGGCATAAATTTTACATGCACCGGGGCTATGCAATTAAGCGGATTTGACTGTATTTTTTTACTTACATTGTGTGTATTATGGTTTATAATGGTGAATTACTTGAGATCATTGTTAACATAATATTATTTCATTATTGTTTTTTTGTTTTTAATTTATATAGTTGCATCAAAATGTTATTAGAATCAAAAACTTAAAAGATGGCTTGCAGAATAAATTACCATTAATCCACAGTTCAACTTATTTGCTATTTCTACATAATTACTACCAATCAATCATATAAATATAATGTGAAAATAATTTAATTTTAGCAAAACGACCTGCTGGTGTCAATATTGAAAAAGGATTGGGAACAGCATATGAAGGTTTTGTTAGGGTAAGAACGAATTACTGTATTCATCTGTTCGATTGCACTTTCCTGAATTTTAGTCTGCAGTTACTGGAACATTTGTTTCAATGTTTTTTAACAATCTTGTCAAGTAACGCTCACCACACGGTTTGCGGTAGATACCTAAGATTTATTATTGAAGTCATCTGATGCCAGTTCTGTTCAGTAACTGGGTAAGAAAACACACTAATGTTAATTACTACATGCTGTTTAACTCATATTGAACACTATGCATTTCTGTTGTGAGTCGTAATTTGATTGCAATATCCCACAGCGAAATTATAAATAAAAGACTACTTCATTGACAAGTAATCCCATTTACTGAATGGTCATGCAGGCTGGTTTGTAATGGTCTATCACAATTTTGATTAATGCCATTACAGTCATTAGTTGAACATGTTGAACACCTGTAAAAATTATGCTTTCTGGTTGAAATGATAAATGTGGTGACCAACATTATATTCATGGCTATTGCATGTAACATGTATGTTCAAATCTTAATTATTGTACAACTATATTTCTGTCCAAAGATTAGTTGAGGTAGATTTCTGTGAGTTACTGGATATGGTCAGGTCAGGTCAGGTCATAGTGTTTAATGTGCACATTCAGAACAAGCTGTTGTAGTTTATCCCTGTCATGAGCACAGGTGTTGGCCTAAGCCAGCTCCTCCATCCAGGATACTGGATAAAATTCTGTTTGTTTTTATAGGTACCTCGTACAGGTGGTATTAAAAAAGGCTGGGTTCGGCAATACATGGTTGTCTGTGATTTCAAGCTGTTTCTGTATGAAATACCAGCGGATAAAAACTACCCTAGTCAGGTTGTCCAAGAAGTGCTTGACATGAGGTTTGTATATATAACTAACATTTAAAAGATACCCCTAATATGTTACCATTTTTGTTGATCTAAATTGTTCTTCAGATCTGTTTAGATTCTTCAGATCTTAACTTGTGATATTGCAGTATAAATATCAATTTATGAACCCACAGTTTAAATTATTAATTATTCAAATTTTAAATATATGGATGGCTTAAATCATTTTGCTAATATTACTAAAAGGCACTCAGATGAATACAGTGACATAGAAAACCCTATATATAGACGTCCACTTGCATGTTTTAGTCATAGTTGATCATAATGCAGTTGACTAAATGTCACTTTGTAACAATATGACATTCACAATTAATATTTTAATTTCCAGGGTTTAAAATGAAAAAACCCACTAAAAACTTTTAGCAGTGGGTCAATTTCTGACAAAATATACAGTCAAATTTACTAAGTGAAAATTACTTACTTTGAATTCATATTTTGTAATTTTGGAATGATTACTGAAACACTGATTTCTTTCCAGTGCTCTCAAATGTGAATACTTGAAACATGCTTATAAAAGTTCCATATTTAGCTGGTCATCAAGTTTTTGTTTGTGTTACATTGAGGAAATTACCTAAATAGATGCCTTCTATTATGGGTAAGCTTTTTCTTTTTAATCAGGGATGAGGTGTTTTCATGGTCATCAGTGCAACCAAGTGATGTTATTCACGCCAACAAGAAAGACATCCCATCAATTTTCAGGGTGAGTTTTTCTTTTGTCGACCACTGGAACAGTCATTAATAAGTAAATATACAGTCTTGATGGTTTGTACAGTACTCCTGCTTTCTAAAATTTGTGGATGTGCTTTCCTTGTTGGATAATTTATCAAAGTTGTTTCTTTTTATCAGTTCACATTAAACTCTGTTCATTGGATCTCTATTGGTAGTGACAACCTATGTTTAACATCTTTAATTTTATTGATGAAATTGGTGTTATTTAAGATCTAAACAGTAATGTTTTATTATTTTAGATACAATTTCTACCCAACACACTGGATGCTGCTGAAATATTGGGTAGAAATATAGTGAAATGTTTAACTTTTCGCAATTTGGGATTTTTGTATAGTGTAGAATCAGAGTTGGGATAAAGGATACAAAATATTTATCATTTCTTTAACATTTTATATGATACAGCTGTAAGGAATTGATTTATGTGGGGTTTTTTATACACCCGTCTATGATGGGTTTTATTATGGTATGGCATTGCCCGTCCATCTGTACGTATGCCCGTCTGTTAACTTTTTCTTCTCTGGATCATATCTTGCATACAGGACCATCAAACCTCACATGTAGGAACAACTTGGGGATGTCGGTGTGTCGCTTACTATTACTAGGTCACTGTGACCTACTTTTCACAGTCTACTGCACATAATGGTAAATACTTGTCCGGACCATATCTTGCATACAGGACCATCAAACCTTTCATGTAGGAACAATTTGGAATGGTGGTGTGTCACATACAATTACTAGGTCATTGTGATACAAATAAATCAAATAATTTGTCTATATTCTGAACATCATAGGAAAATCTTGTTTAGCCTTTGAAGTCAGGACTTCATTAATCAGACAGAACCTTCTCCAATGGATACAGTATCATCAGGAGTTGGTACAAAACAAACTCTTCATCCATACCGTTGCAAAAATTCCACATAGTTAGAATTGAATCATACCTGTAACATATTCATTAATATCTATGGTTTTCCATCAAACTCCTGATGGGCGTATCATGTACCTCACCGGTACTCTTGTTTTTTTTATTCTCCGAGAAGTTCAGTGATGTTGAATTTCTCAGTGCTTTTTACTTATATAACAATTACATTGCCCAAATGCCAGCAAATGTTACTTACTGTGTTTTGTAGTTTATTTTGTAGCTCGTATCTTTTATGTGCCATACCATGTCACACATTTAGTATACTCATACTTTTTGATGGCAGTGTTTTAGTGTGTTGTTTAAAATATATTTCTATATTGTGTAGGTGTCCACTACAGAAGTGAAAGTACCATTTGCTGAACATATTGTGTTACTGTTGGCTGAGTCTGCAAAAGAGAAAGAGAAATGGCTGACAGTGATAAAACAACTTCATAGCATCCTCAGAAGTAACGACAAACTTCCCAAAACATGCGTGAGTTATTAATGCTTGGATTTGTTTTGTATAAGCACTCTGTCTCATATTGAGAATTGAAATTGTCACTCCTGTTTGTTTAAATAATTCCAAGATTTGATTGCAGTATAAAAGTCATAATTGGGCCAATAAAACAACATTGATTTTTAGTGAGAAATTACTGTTAATAGTAAACTAAAACAGAACTAAATGTTTTAAAACTTTACAAACATGACTTGTTGCTTAAGCATAAGTCCTAGATTTTAATTAAGTATGTGATGTAGTTAAGACTAGACTGAATTCATTTTTGGAAATGAATTTAAATGATAAAATCAGAATTTAAAAATTTCATTCACTTTTTCAGATTTACGAAGCTCATGAAATATGTGATAACACTGTGTCCCTTGTAAAAAGCACCCATTCAGCGGCCATTATAGGTAAGATACAAATGTTTTCTGTGGACTGATACTTCTTTACTCTGTAACATTTAAAATGTTCAGCAGATTTAAAAACAAATGTTATGAATGAATGAATGTTTAACAACACCCTAGCACAAAAATACACATCGGCAGCTGGGTGTCAGAAAAGGTAAGTGTATGGAAGTATTTACATTAAGAATAAAATTTATATAATTATATAAAATCACAGTGTAAAGAGCTGTGTGGAAAAGTATAATACAATACAAATATCATTATCAAAACTAGGAGGACTGCCACTCTCCCAAGACTAGCTTAACATAATGAAACTTGTTCACAAATGCACCGTCCCAATCATCTTGTCAAGTCGAAAAGATAATTGGTTAATATGATATTTAAAATCACTGATGGGAACACCAACACTGACATGGGGAAATTCAAAGCAGACGTGGCAGCCTTTTTATTGCCCTTAATGCCAGCATGGCTGGGGACACAACGAAATATAACATCTTTATTGGCAATGGATAAAAAGACAAACTTTCTTATCACCAAACTTCATCTTTTTTACCTTTGTTTTTTTTCAGATTCATCTCGATTAGTGCTAGGTACAGAAGATGGCCTTATTGTTTTAGATCTCCACAAAGACAGTAAGCAACAGAAATATTTCCTTTCTGAATATCTATCATGTTGGTTTTGATTATAATTGATAAAATATTTTTTAACTTTGATAAAATCAATCACCTATTCTTTTTAATGTTTATTTATTCACATTCAAATACAGTTTTTACATATTGTTATGAAAGCCTGTGTTCTAAAATTTAAAGCTCTTGTCTTGTAAATAAGTATAATCATGTCACAGTAATATGTCCTGAAAGTAGTGTGCAAATTCACAATAATTTTGACTCAAATAAATTAGTGATATCTATGTGATTGGGCAAGCTTTTTTTCCCTGCACAGAAATCTGTTTTTCGCAAGCACACACAAGTGAGAGTAATTACTCACGTCAAACCACAAGGTATTAGTTACAGCTGATTTGAGAAAGTATGTCTAATCATTGATCATGATTACTGTGTGTATACTTATATATTCTTAATTTTCAGGGTATATAATTCACAAGTTTTATTGGTATAATTATTTTCCAGGTTTACACAGAGTTGGTGATCGTAGTGAGAGGAAAATTGTGTATCAGGTGGAGGTGGTAGCCTCAGAACAACTTGTTGTTTACATCAGTGGTAAATATTTTACATTAAGTTTTCTTAAGCCAGTTCAGAAATTCTATGTAGTTTCTTTTAATGTTTAACCAGATGTTATTTACATGAAAATGTTATTACACTGCAATGCTGCTTTTTTTTTCCCCCTTTGAGCTAAACAATAAAATGTTACGGGCACTTAGTGTTTGACTAAGCATTTGAAGGCAGATATTAAAAAAGGATTCCACTGTAATATGATTTCAGATGCTTTGTGCCACAATGTCAGTATTTACATAACTCTTGTATTTTTTGTCACTTGTAGCCAAACAAAAGCATATCAAGCTGCTTCACCAGTCTGCACTTGACGGATACGAAGTGGAAAGTCTGAAAATCAATGAAACGAAAGGCTGTCACATGTTTTGTACCGGACTTGTAAGGCAAGGCACTGCCTCGTGTATGTGTGTTGCAATTAAACGGACCATACAGGTGTATGAACTGAACAAAAGCCGGCAGCGGCACCGCAAATTAAAAGACATTCAAGTGCCAGGCCACGTGGAGTTCATCGAGTTGGTCAGTGAGAGGCTCTGTGTTGGATACCCGTCGACGTTCGCCATCTACAGTGTTCAAGGGGATGCAGCACCCATGAGTAAGTAACTCACTTGTAGCCTGTTAGGGGATGTACTGTTTTGTTGCAAAAGAATTGTTTATAACATTTCTGGCTGTTTGAAAAAGCCATTCAATTAGGATAGAGTGAGTTCTTCATTAGATTATGTCTATAAGCCAGGTTTTAATATTTGAACCTTGAGTTCAGGATAAAGTGTAGCACACGGGTACAGCACTTGTTGCTTTTTGGAAGTTGTAGCTTGTGTGGTGGCAGTGGACTTGGCTTCTTTTTCTTTCTTTTTTCAACCAAGTGACCAAATAATTATATATTAGACACCAAATAGGTGTTGACATTACGATCAGATCTGTTGACAATATTGTTTGGATTTGAACCAAACTTTCAATAAGTTTAAATTAATTTTCAATAATCTAAGATTTACATTTGAATGTATGATCTTTTCAGCTCTTGTGAATACTGAGAACAGCAGTCTCAGATTCCTTGTTCAGAACCCTGTCAATGCCATGCTGGCTGTGGAGTTGACACCCAAGGAATTCCTATTGGTCTTCAACAGTAAGTAGACAGTTTAGTTTGTTAAAATTGGATCGCAGGATACAATAAAACTCAAATCAGGACAACATTAAGCTAATATAATCAGTGATAAAAATTCTAGTATAGAAAAAATAAGTGTACATTACATTGCTTTTAATTTTTGCAATGGAATAGGTGTTAATGGCATCAGTACTACAACACAAATTTGTAGATATAACAGTACTAGGACATTTTTTATTGTCAATATAGTGAAACTGAAATGTGCCTGAATACACAAAGTATCAAATTAGACGGATTTCATCCAAGTTATTGTCACTGGATGTGACTTTGAGATGATGCCTTTTTACACAGAAATCAGGATTTCACAAATGTCTTTTTGGATAGAGTTTACTACATTTTGGATCTCAAGAATTATTGTAATTTCGTTTACAAAAAATACACGTCTTGCTATTTGAGATATTTAGCTGATGTGTAATAATGTAAATCAAACCATTGTATTTCACTGAAAAAAAGTTCAAAAAACATAAATTGCTTTAGTTAAATTCTCCCCCTACATTTCAATATTTCAATCTCCTGATGAAGATGATAGGATGTCACTGAAACATAGTGACAAAATTGTAATGAAGGAGATTTGCATTAAATTTCAGACATTTAACATAACTGTATTTATGCCTATTTTAATGTTTTATTTTTCATTTCTAGGATTTTTTGTTGGATAACAGTTGAGTGAACTGTGATGAAATAAAAAAAAAATGCTGTGGCCTACTTGTAAATCTAATCTTGAGCATCTTATTTTTCAGTTCTAGGAGTGTATGTGGATAACAATGGTGAACGATGTCGAAATCAAGAAATGCTGTGGCCGGCCCCACCACTGTTTGTCAGTAAGTGCAATGTTGCTAGGATGGTTTTCCACCTTAAAGGTACCTGAACATATTACTTTAATCTTGTCCCTTTTTTGTCTGTTCTGTTTTACAAAGATCAAGGCATCAGTTTTCCATGTTTCTAGTTCATTTAAAAACTGGCACTAATGAACGACCTCTGGTAGGTGGTTACAAGTGCCTCTTAACAATGCCAGAATTAACTACTGAACACTCTCCGAAGTGGTCAGACTAAGCTCACAGCTAACAGTTGATCAATGGGAAATGGTAGTTTTGTTGTACGGATAGCCACAAGAGACAAGCACCTGTTGCGGTCAGAGAGATTATAGAACTGAGATTTGAAGGTGGACAGCGAAAGTAGTTGAAAGATAGATGTCAATTCAGAAAGAAAGGGATTGTATTAAAATGAGATCAAGGAAAGAGGAGTGAGGAATGAAAAATTAAAAACGGGTTTGTATATTTATAATATTATGCTTGTCTTTTTAGGTTACTGTGATCCTCACCTATTGTGCTACACCGAGAACTCTGTGTTCATCTTTGATATTCATACCTCAGAGTGGGTTCAGACGTTAAATCTTAGGAAGGTGAGTCGCTTTCTGTTGAGCAGAACACATTTATAACAACTCTGTATTCCTCACTAGTTCTAATAATTTGTGTCGGGATTCAGTACAACCTTTCCAAAGTCTTTTGAAGTAAAATGGTAAATTTAAGAAACTGTCTTTATAAAAATAAAAACAAAAAACAAATGGGGTACAAATATTTTAATTTTTTGACAGAAAAACGTGATCAGAATCATTATACATGTTTCAGTTGAACATTGAATAAAATTTAGATAACATTAACATGATAATGCATTAAAAGCTTTATGTATTTGTGATCTTTATATAATTTTTTTTTTTTTTAAACTTGTTCCAAAAATAATTTTTTAATGCCAGTGAGCAAAAGTGAAATTTGGAGAAGACTGGAAAGAGATTTAATCAGTATATTTATCTTTTTCAGTCCAAACCACTGTGCAAGGATGGTTCTCTGAGTCTGTTCCATGGAGTGGACTCCCAACATATTGCTTACTTCAGAAACATCCAAGCAGGTATGGAATTTGGCTGTTTTTAACCTTGCTTGTTTGATATGAGGACATCTTTCCTTACTAAATTATAGATACGTTTCGGGGGTGGGGAAAAATCAATTCTCGATCTCCGAGACAGATAATTATTTTTTAAAAACATGTTTGTTGTCCCACTTCTGTCATTCCTGTTATTCTTGTCGGTCCGAAGCATGTCCGTTTTTATTATTGGAAGAAATTATATTTTTGTGCTGTTTATCTGCACGTCTTTATTTGTCTACATCAGTAAACTGATGTGCATTTTGATTCTTAAGACTTTAATTGGTCCCAAATTTAATAAAGGGTGGTCACTTGCATGCACCACTCCACTAGGCTAGACATTCGTTCAAAGTTGCTAAGTCGGTCACGAGATTAAACAGTCGTTAACAATAACACCATTCTTGGTGAGAAAGCTATCAAGGCATTACACTCAAATTAAAACAAAGGACCCAGATTTTGCAACTGGTTACAATCATTGTCCCGTCTCAATGGAAGTGTCGTCGTAATCTATACCTGTGTATTGAGCCCTTTTGAGTCGAGTGGCAAGAGTCTGACAAAATTGCAAGAGGCCTTTGTGAAATAAACACAGATACCAACATTCCACTAAATACTCTCTGAAAACCACTTTTTCAGCTGAAAATTCCCCGGTATTTATCACAGAAAAACAAATAATTAAATCAATCCTGGTCTCTATCATCTGAATGCAATGATACACAGTGTGTCAGTATGGGCTAGATGTCTCACCTGCAATATCTTAAAGATTAAAGACACAATTGTATTACATAATGGATGTATTTGTGATGAATGTGCAGGTTTTGTTTATGTATTTAAACTTGGTTAAAATAAGGTTTGGTTAATAGATTGTTTTCATATTTGGTATACATTTTCCCCAAACTACATTATCTTATATCCATAAATGTGACACCAGGGCATGGTACAAATTTGAAAATAAATGGACAAGAACTGTTGTGGAAAACTACTGTTTAGTGATTATTTAATGTAGGGTTATGGAAGACATTATAAAGTGTTAGGAGGATTGTGGAGTTAAGTGAAAATATTACCTACTCACTTTTTGAAATTATTGTCAAGCATTTATTTTTGTTGATTTATCGTTTCACTGATAGTGAAATAATATTTGAGACATTTTATTTGAGTATCATTTTCTTAAATTAATTCTTTGTATAACAGAAGAAGATCGGTTGGCGATCACTGAGGTTGCTAAGATCAGAAGTAGTAGAAAGCGAAGGTTTTCATTCAAGTCACGTGACGATGACAGAAGTAGTAAAGGGTATGTAGTTTTTATTTATGTATGTTTTATTTGATCAGTAGTTGTTGATTGTACTCAAGATTACAAGAGGTTTGTGTACAACAGACCTCAGAAAATACAAGAACAGTCAATTCGTTTATGCATTGCTCATCAAATGTAATTTTGCTTAACCAGTTTTTCGTTCCTGCATTTAAATTTAGGACATTCATTTACATGGACAAAACAGGTTACATGAAAAGGAAATGGGTTACCTAAATTTCTTTTTGAGTAACTATAAATGTATATTTATTATATAAATACCTTGCTGTTAATTAGAAATCTCTTGAGGAAATGTCCCCATTTTTATTAATCATCCAGGAGCCACTGATTAAAATAAAGCATAATTATATAAATACAAATTTTACATTACCGTTAAAAAATTGTTTTTATCCATTGAGAAATTTACTCAAAATAGATTTTTAAAATTAATTGAAGTTTAACAAAATTAATGATAGAAGGTTATAAAAGTAATAACATTAATTTTTCTTACCTGTTGCATGTTAGCATACTGTGTGCATTTTGATTGGAATGAATTATAAAAGCTACTGACAGAAATGGCACACTACCACATTAAAATATTTGAAGAAATAAAAAATTTAAAATCTTGCCAGCATACATGATTTGCATGTTTTAATTTATATGTGTTTTGTCATACTTAACATAATTAAACACAATTATTCATTAAGTTTGTGTATAATTCTATGTGTTACTCTATTATAATTGTAATAATATAGATAATCTTTGGGCTCTTTATATCATTTTTTAATCATATATTTCCGGTCATCTGCTTCAACAGTTCTTTATTTTGTATTTGTAGTGGACCCCTGTAATGTTGTACGTTCCCATCTGTTAATATCATTCGCTTTCATCTTGTATTTTAACGAGACTAATTTTATTTCTGATGGATTTTTTTGTTAGTTATGTTAATTAAGATTTTGTATCTACAACATCCCCTATTCAAACATTTAAATTAAGTTACAATATCTGTATTTTATTTATTTTGCCTATTTGTTTTCTTTTTATTATTATTATTTTAATTTTTTTATTCCCCCATCTTTAATATTTTTTGTTTGTCACAATTATAGTTTTCCCTACATTCAGTGGAGCTTTTGGTAAAACGTACAGTGTATTGGGTAATTATTGTACTGATAATCAGTCACATTAATTTAAATGTTAATTTAATAATTTTATTACAGTCATGGTATACATACCCATAGGGTGGATCTTCAATTAGAGGGTTCTGTGATTTTGGGCAAATGCAGCATGTAAAAAACAATTTTGTGTTGACCTCTATGTATTGTAATTTTTGATCCCTCTTATATGATTAGAGTTTATTTCCCATTTGGGTGCAGTTTGAGAGAGAGAGAGAGTGTGTACCGTAGACCATAAAATGGAATAAATGTACATCATTCAGATAATGTTATGGAGGTCGATTGAACCCCAAATCCTCCCCCACCCCACCCTATGGACATGGTATGCTGTTTTTTTCTGGGTTTTTTGCTTTTTGTTTGTTTTTTTAATGTGAACTTGCAAAAAAGAAAAGAGAAAAAAGTACATGATATATAATTGAGCTCCACTGTCCGAGATTTCTCTTGTTGACTAACATTGTCATTTCCTTCAATAAGTCCAATTGCCTCAATTGCCTTGCTTAGGTCTGAAAGACGTAATCGAGATATTTCGGGGCCACTATCATTCAGCCATGTTGCCCACGTTGGACCTGACCAGGTCTTGCCCAGTGTACCTCCGCAGTAAGACGTTTTCCCTGTCGCTTGTAGTACTTCCATTGTTTGCTTAGCATTGTGATCTGTATCCTCTTTCTCTCCTCTGATGTTGTTCATATGCTTTGGCTTTGGCCTAATCTTAATTCAAAGGCATGTTGTGACGGGTAAAACCAAAAAAAAAGAAAGAAAAAAAAAGAAGATTTTGTTATGTATTGAATGTATATACTATAAATGTTTAATAATAGTTTTACAGTATTTAACTACATGTAGATTTAGCAGCAGTGTGATATTTTAGCATTTTCACAAGTTTACTGTTTTCATTGATCCACATCCCCTAACATCTTCCCCCATAAAAACAGAAGAGGACTGATATTAATTTTATTACTGTTTATGTATACTTAAAATAGTATCAAATCATTAGAACATTTTTTGCTATTGGAATAGCATTTAGAACTTATTCAAAGGTATACATTTGATAAAGACCTGACTCCCATCGTTCTCCTTGTGAAAATGTTGAAGCATTTCTTATTAGTACTACATTGTGTATTAAAACAAAATACTGTAAATGTATAAAATTATTTCTATATTGTATGTGTGGTGTTTGTACGTGTTTAAGTATTTGTGATCTGTATACCTGTATTATGTTCTGCATCATGATCTTACTAACAAGACTTGTTTCAAGTGGATTTCAGTACCCATTGCTTCATCAGTAATAATTCACCATTACAGTCTTCACCAGAAGTGAGATTATTCTACTTTTACTTAAATTCCATTCCAATAATGACAGTTTTGCAAACAAGAACTATTGGTAGTAGCATTTAGTGTTAATTGTAACTCTGGAACATTTTCGGATTTGTCTTCTTTGTGATTTAAGGAACTGGTAATAGTAGCATTTAGTGTTAATAGTAACTGGAACATTTTCGGATTTGTCTTCTTTGTGATTTAAGGAACTGGTAATAGTAGCATTTAGTGTTAATAGTAACTGGAACATTTTCAGATTTTTCTTCCGTGTGTGGTTACACCTACTACTTAAAAATCTAAACTTATCCACTTTAATAATGGGAGTGGGTTTTTTCTTATTTATTTGTCAGTCTGATTATCCATAAGTTTTTGTTTTTATTTCTTTCATTCACATTCTTACATAAGTTACTTGAATAAGTTTGTTTTTACAATGGGTACTGAATGATCACTTAAACTGAGTTTGCATCATTATTAAAGTAGAATAGTTGAACATGTCTGTAGTTGAACATAATCTGTAACTAGCATGCCCTCCTATTTTTAATGTGCTAAAAAAAATTTGCTTTTTTATGTGTCCAACATTTAACCGACTGAACTAGTTAGTGAACCAGGTTAAGCATGATACTATAGTCCTGTTCAATTGTTTCAACAAACCCAAACCCTGACAGGTTTTATATATAATTCATCATCTAAAATGCACGAAGTTGACTTATTTCCATTTTACAAAAATCTGTTTCGCATGCAGGTTAGTTCGTTCTCCAATTGAACAGGACTATAATATGTATCTGCAGGTAAAAATGTATTCACTATTCAAAACATCTGTATCGCCAGCAAAATCTAATCTTATGATATTTCAACTAGTTTATTAATAATATACTAAACAAAATTAGTTAAGGGCTAGTAGATGTTTTCGGAAATGTCCTTTAAAAATGGTATAAACCCCCCAGATTCTTCCGTTGTAAAAGTGTTGATGTTTGCTGACATTTCTTAAACTTGGTGATTTAAACAACAATTTAGAGCTAACAAAGTATTGTTGAGAACCGACATGCAATGACTCCTAACCGAATGAGCATTTCGGTAGTTCTCAAACATGCATCAAACCCCACTGTGTACAGTTATTATATGTATGTATCATGGGTCAGATTTTACTGTAGCAATGTTTAGAAGTCATCTGTGATCAAAACGTCATTAAATTTTAAGACATTAGCAAAGACGTACTTAAAGTCTGTTGGCCCTTAATTAATTTTGTTGAGTATAATAAGTAATAGTGTCTGTTGCTTGACCACATATTTATCTAACATAGTTCAGAGATGGATAATATTACCTGTATATGCTGATTGGTTCGTTAAATCACTATTATTAAAACATTTACTCAATACTACTTGTATGACCGTTTAAAATAAGATCAAAGTGATTTTGAATTTGCTAGATTTTATTTTAATTATTTGTATCCTTTCATGGATAAGTTAAATATTTTGTGTTAATAGTCTGTAAACTGCACGCACCCATGTCCACAAATGTAAAACCAGAGCAAAGTAGAAATTTGGTAACATACATCATAAATTTGGTAACTAACAGTTTTAGTTTATTTTTATTTATTGCAAAAATTACTGGTTTAAAATCGCTGTAGGTTCATAATGGCTGTGAGTGAGAATTTTGCCTATGGCAAAAACTTTACAAAATTCTATCCCTGTAAATAACAAATCCTGAATGTGAGCCCTGCCCTAGTGTGTCTTACAGTGGAGAAACTTAAGTTTGGTGTCACAGTCAGCTGCTGCTGCTTAAAAACAAAAAGGATGATGTAAAAACAAACCAAGAATAGTGGGGTGATGGACATGTTAGCAATGAGGCAGTGAGAACACTGATCTACTTTCACTGGATTGATTACCCACAAACAGCTTATGGCTGCCAAAGGGTTAAATCTGCAGAGTTGGAGAAATCAAAATGATTTATTACAAGGGACCTTTTGCTTATCAATGAATAACTTTTTTTTTTTTAACTTTCCAACGTTAGCATCTCTATGTATATAAGCTTTAAGCTGGACTCCAAAAATTAATATCAATTTGGCGAAATCGATCAGAAAATCTGTAGCCAAATTCATGTATCATTAGCTAAACAGAATTATTTTATAAAATAGCTATACACCTCCAAATGACACGGTTTTTGAATTAGCATTTTGGCAAATCGACAGGCCAGTAGGTACTGGGTTCGGATCCCAGTCGAGGCATGGGATTTTTAATCCAGATACCGACTCCAAACCCTGAGTGAGTGCTCCACAAGGCTCAATGGGTAGGTGTAAGCCACTTGCACCGACCAGTGATCCATAACTGGTTCAACAAAGGCCATGGTTTGTGCTATCCTGCCTGTGGGAAGTGCAAATAAAAGATCCCTTGCTGCTAATCGGAAGAGTAGCCCATGTAGTGGCGACAGCGGGTTTCCGCTCAAAATCTGTGTGGTCCTTAACCATATGTCTGACGCCATATAACCGTAAATAAAATGTGTTAAGTGCGTCGTTAAATAAAACATTTCTTTCTTTGGCAAATCGATAATGATATATTCACCAAATTCAATTATAAATCGCATTTGGCGAACAACAGCTTAATCCTGGTATGAATCTCACATCTTGACCACTTGGCATTAATGTTTTAGTTATGTTAAAAAGTGACCCTAAGTAATGGCTTAAAGACGAATTAAAATGATGTCATCACTCCATGTATTCTTATTCAATATTGTTTTCAATTAGGTCACTGAACCAAGTTTTTCAATATATATTTATAATTTGAAAAATATGAATAGTTTGGTATGCAAGAAAAATAATCAAACATTAATTTTGGTGAGAGACCAGGAAATCCCACTCTTCATTATATGTTGTTTTAAACAGGTTTTTCTGGGTTATTTCCCTGTCGTAAAGAACCATTCATGTTTTATTCTCTTTTATCTATACACTATCTATTTTAGCCATCATGCCTTTGTCATTCTAGTTTTATCTACTTTTTTTAGAACTTACAAATGATCGTAGAAGCACCGATACATTACATACTGTTATACATTTATTAGTTATAATTTGATGTTCTATCTAGACTGCATTTGATAATTGTAACTACTAACACACTACTATTTTTATGTTCATTGTTTGTGTTGACAGCTTGACATTCCTATTTCAGAGTTGTAAGAAATTAAGATTTTTTATTTTTTAAACTATTTATTCATAAAATGAAATGGATTGTTTAAATACTTCTCCACAATAGGACATTTACAAATACAATTTTAAACGAACGATAAATGTAAAACATTAAACATTTAGAGGCATGCTGCTATGTAAGTCAATTTAGTCGAATGTATTCCAACTTTCTTGTCACAAACATGCATGCATCTGGAATTAACATTAATTTATTTATTAACAAATTAGTTGTTTTCATTGTCTTGTTGACAGTGTATTGTAATTAATTTGTGATTTTTATGTTTCATGGTTTATTGTATTCAGTATTTTTATTAACCAAATAATTATTGCTAAATTCCCATAATCTTTTCATTTTACATTTTAAAAACATATAAATTAAATGCATACAAATATATGTAGTTTGTGAACCTTTGATTTATTTTCTAAATGTTTGCCTAATTCCAGAACTGATAGAAGATCGCGATTGATTTCAAATCCAATCAACTTCAGTCATATAGCACATTTGGGCCCTGACCAGGGCATGCAGGTGCTCATAGATCTACCAAAGGTAGGTTACGTTCATAACCAGTTGTCAGCTATATAATATAGGTGATGTACTCGTTAAACCATTGGCCTTATGACTAATAGGTGCTAGGTTCGCATCCCAGTACTGGCCCCAAGCCAGATTGAGTTTACAGCTTGTTGGCAAAAAGGGCACTACACCGACTTCACCCTCAGTAACCACGAATGCCAAATCATTAACTGTTCTATACAGATAGTTCAGGATGGTATGCTCTATCTTAACATGATATAAGAACAAAACTAAGTGAAACTAATGATTATGAGGTAGATATTGGCCTTTGAAATGTGATCAAGAAACTACTGTTTATGTTCTGTTCATTTGTGCCAAATAATTTTTTCATTTTAAATTATGTATAAATTTTTGCTTAGTAATCTTTGCAGTTCTAAATTTTATGCTCAGTATTTTGCTGAAAAGCTTGCAATAACCCGTACTTTTCAACACTAAGGGTTGGGGTTTGTTTTGGAGGGAGGGGTCTAAGATTATTTTTATCTTAGAAGATTGTTTGCTACATGTTACAAAGAACTATTTGTACATGTGTGAATTGTTTGATGTGCTGACTGTTGTAGGCTGCAAGTGGTGGCACGGACCTGGAGCAGATGCAGCGAGTGAAGAGCATGTTCCAACCTCAACTCAAGTCTATCCACGAGGCGCAGGCCCGCGGACCTCGACCGGCCAGCTCACACTACAACGGTACGGTTCACTACAGCCTAGTAGGCAATGCAGTCAGAGGCTGTGGTATGTGCTTTCCTGTCTGTGGGAAAATGCATATAAAAGATCCCTTGCTGCATTAAGAAAATGTAGCGGGTTCCCTCTATTGAATACGAGTCAGAATTACCAAATGTTTGACATCCGATAGCTGATGATTAATATATCAATGTGCTCTAGTGGTGTTGTTAAACAAAACAAACTTTTAAAAACAATTTTTTTTTTTTGCAGTCTTGTTTTAAAAATTGTCTTTATCTAAGGTACAATTTTAATAGTTGTGTTGTTTGTCCTAGTTTTTTTAATGACTTTACTTAAAGTGTTATACTTTGATAATGCTAATGGTTTTTTTTTTTGACCTGGATCGGTATTGATAAGTGAATGTTTTCTGAATTTGCAGGCAGTGCCTCTAACCGTGCAGACGGTGGAAGACCGGGAGTGAATGCCGGCAGAGCGGGTCATAACACGTCGTCAAACTGCTCTCACGACTCCAACAGCCTAGAGAAAGAGTCACAAATGTTTGAGGCAAGTAGATTAATATTCGGCTTCAGTATGGTACTTAAAACATATTCCAAAGAGTAATTTACTATACATTTAAATAATTCAATACATTTCCATTTTACCATATCAAGTCAAAATATCTGTGTCATATTTTAATGTCATTATGAAATTAGTTAGTAGAAGTTACTTGGTAAGAAAGTTACATTTTTCAACTGCCGTCAGTGGTTTAGCGTACTTGGGATTGTTAAATAGTCACATTGTTGATTTCCAATCTTTCACTTTTTTCCCCACATTAAAACAACCGTAAACGGTTAATATATTAGAATGTATGCAATTTGGATCCATTACATGTTATTTTCATGGGAAAGTATATATCTTCATAAATTTTCTTTAAAAGCTTTAAGTTAATTTTTGCTTTGAGATAAAATATTTCTAAATGATCAGAAACATACTTGGTCCATAAAAGCTTTTTCATAAGATGTTAAATTAAAATAAAAAAGATTCTTAGATGTATTGTAAAGGCAGCAGATTGCTATAGTTATAGATAAGAAATTATTTATGAGGTTAATATTGTCTCGATATTAATTCATTTAAGGACTTATCAATGTCTGCTAAATCTTGAAACATGACAAAATAATAAGAGATGTGGCTAATATATATTATTTGACATTACGAGGTTTGCATTTAAGAAAGTTGGTTAAATTCAGTAATTTTAAACAATTTTTATTGATCAGTAGCCATCATTTATTTCAGGATCGTTTTTTCTCTCTCTTTTATTGTTATTAAAACATTTTTGCCAGTATTGTTCTTATTGTGTATTGTACTGTTTAGAACTAATTGCTAATATTCTCACAGATGGTTAGCTCTACTCAGGCAACAAATGGCTCTAGTGGGAGTTGCTGGTCTTTACCGAATTACAACAATACAAAGAGTTAGCCAGGGTAGATCTCTTTGTTGTCTTTGCAGCATGATGTGCGTGAACCTTTTCCTGTACTGCACCTCACCTGCATTTAAAAAACATTGTTACACAAATTCATTGCTTGCCAAAATGCCTTCCTACCCACTTCTTAGAAACATATCATTACAATACTCTAGTTGTAAGAAAAATGGCCAAGGAAAGGTTAGATGAGAAATTTGTTAGTTTATCACCATTTCTTGACCATGTCAAAAGCAGTTGAGCAACACAAGAAAATCTTGTTCTATGTTTATTTTTTTGTAGTTGCATTAATAGAAACATCTTCATATACTCGTACTTCCATATTATAGTGGTTTAATCCAAAAATTACTCAAACGGGGAAAAGTGAATTGCAGACAGTGCTATGTAATTGCTTTTATTGATATAGCAATGGAAAAGTGTGCCTTCCATTCATCTCTACCCTATTTAAAAATACCTGAAGTGTTACAAACTTACAATAATAATAATAATAATTTTTATTTATAGAAGGTATCTCAGTTAGTTCTAGACTTCTCCCCTGAGGCCTTCTTACTAACTATAACAATATTAATAATAATCATATTAATTATTAAAAAACAATCTATTAAAACCGTACATTTATGTACAACATATATAACCATAAAAGATTATTAAATCATATTATGTAGTAGAGTAATCATGTTATTTGGATTAATGTAGCATCGTTGTAAAACCTGCATTATACTTAACACGAGTAGTTCACATTAAGAACAAAACACTCTAGCCTGTAATCCACCAAAGACCTCACAAGAGATAAAACCATTGTTCTATAAGAACTCAGCCTTTTCCTATTGGCAGCTCTCATTCCAATGCAACCCTTTGTTTTTAAATATTTTCTAAATTTTATGTTTTTCGGAATGTACTTTTTTTCACGTATTTGTTTTAAATGTGAAAGTAATTTGCTTTGTAATGTGCTTAAATTTGTGGTCTGTGAATATTATTATGGATGTTGTCAATTAAACGAGACATTCTACTGTTGCCACAATATTAGAGTATCTTGCTTTGCAATTGTTGAAGCATTTCTATCTTTCCAATGTGCTGGCATATATACATTTCTTTGGTAAGTACTATAGAAGTTTTTAAAAAGTTATAAAGTTAAAGAAAACAGCAGTGCCAAATGTTTCACCTGATATATTTTTTTAACAAGTTGTAAAGTAGCCAAAGAGAAAACCACAATCACTGAAACCAGATATTTGTATTGTGATCACTTAGTTTCAATATTCATAAAGGTGAAATAACAATTTTTTATTTTTTTTGAGTTGTTTGAATTAGACTGACAATAAACCTAGCAATTCCTCATGTCAGTATTGGTGTTGACCATTGTGAATTTTATTCTTGATGAATTAAAACCCATTGAGCTATTTCACGTTCCGGCCAGTGCACCGCCACTGATATATTAAAGGCTGTGGTATGTGCTATCTAGTCTGGGCGATGGTGCATATAAAAAATTCCTTGCTACTAATGGAAAAATGTAGGTGGTTTATTCTCAGAAACTATATTTCAAAATTTGCAAATGTTTGACATCCAATAGCCAATTATTAATAAATCAATGTGATCTAGTGGTGTTGTTAAACAAAATTAACTTTCTTTATAACATATTTCTTTATTTACTTATTTAAGGATTAGTAGAGCATTAGTATCAGTGTCGGTTCACTTTTATTTCCCATTGGACATTGTTTTTCTTTTTAATGGTGTGATGAAGAATTACCTTTTTAAACCTTTATTTTGTAAGATGTGCTCATTAATGCATGGAAGAGACTAAATATTGTCCAGTATTTTGTGTTTTTGTTGAATACAACTGTTTTGCTTAGAGGCAATTTGTTTGTTATACTGGTAACATATTTATATATTTTTAAAAAATCAGTTTTAGTATGGCCGAAATAGTCTTTTTATTCAATATGTTTGATTATCAATAAGGCATGTTGGCCAATATTTATTAATTAATCAGATGTTTTGTTCTTTTTATCAAGCAATATTTCATCAACATTTTTTACTAATTGATAAACCATTTTATTATCTTTATAAAAGCAAACAGAATGTATTTCCATACGTTTGCTTTGACTCGTGCAATGATTAGAGTCAAAAATAGTATTTACAAAGCATTTAAAGAAATGAAAAAAACAAAAAATCATAAGTGTCTGCACACATTGTCTGCACATGTTTTGTATTTAGAAGAAAATTAATTACCTTGAACAAAGTCACTTTATCATGTCTAATTATCTGATACATGTTATGTAGCATGTTTGTAACTTTGTGTCTTGTTTCCGTTTTAGGATAGTACTGAACAACCGAACTGGCGTTTTTCCGTAGCCTCCAACAACAGCAGTAGTTTGAGCAGTCCACCTGGCTCGAACCGCCACAGTCTTATAGAAGACCGGGACCAAGGCACAGACACGTCCGAGCCTGAGCGTGCGACGTCCGAGCGTGCGACATCCACAAACCTGTAGTGACTACTGTGATCTTTTAACTGTGCCTCAGACACATGTGTGCACCCTGCCCAACGAAACTGCCCCACCCACTTTCGCTATACAATTAACCTCAATGTGTAGCCTTTAACACCATGTCCTTTGTTCCCCATCCAGAACAGTCGTGTGATGAGTTCGTTCGTGGAATACAACAAATAATCTTCCTGTTTCGTCGTTCAAGGGTCTGAAGAGGGCTTTTCACAAACCACTGGGCGAGTGGGTTATGGGAGATGTTTCAGATCAACCTACACATGGCAAGAATTACCCGATTTTGTCGTCTTCCTTCAGAGTAGCGACCACGAGCAAATCATGTAATCTTGCTGCAACTGTTGTAAATATTAAAACTAGTAATTTAAGATGTTATCCACGTTCAAAACACAAAACATGGCCATTCATGCTGAGTGTTTTTGTATCCTTGCTTAAGTAACTGTCATTTTCTCGGATCTATATGTTTGCCAAATGGAAATATGTCCCACAAATTGTTACTTAAGTTAATATGTAATACGTGTATACAAGTTATTCTCCTGTAATGTTATGTGGTTTGTATCAGTTTTATTGCCCACCAATTAGCATAACATATTTATATTGAGAAAACAAGAAGGAAATTTTATCCTGCCTGTATGTGGTTATTTTTGAATTGTAGGCCGAGTTAGATAAGTTGTAAACCAGGTCAGAGAGTAAATCTTGAACATTGTGAAGCCATAAAGATGGTTAGTTGGCGGTGTTCTGGAATTAAATTAATTTATTACATAAATTGCCATAAATATACAGAAACCATTAAAGTAATAATAGGTAAAAAGTCTTATTTTCACTGCAAAAGTCGTATTTTACTGAATTTAAGCTACAGTGAAAATATAGAAACTATTTAAATTTTACATGGAACAAGTTCATGCTTTATTTACCTCCTTTTAATAGATTCTTTGAGCACACTTGTTAAATGACAGCTTACACACTGTACAAACAAAAGTATTGAAACAACACAAATTGTGGGTAGATCGATTTTCTAGTTTTGGGCTTTGAAAAACCCAAATTGGTTTCATACTGAATCAACAATAGCATTATTAACTGTTTGTTTTTAAATGGCAGAATTTCTTCAGAGTACAACTGAATATGGAGCGCATCGGAGAAAAGTATTACCTTTAAATTTGTGATTTGTTTGCTTTATTTGTTTATGTTGCATGCACACAATGCAAATGTTTTTGTTAAAAGTTGATGTTTTGTTTTCATCTTGCCAGTGTGCAGTGACATGGTGAAGGTTTTCGTAGACACTCATACCTGTAGAAGTGTAAGATTAAGGATCAAACATGCTATCTTTCAAGTGCCTTGGTGGGTCAATAACAAAAGAACAACTTTGCCCCTTTATTGAATTGACAAGGTCACTGAAAATGTAGAACTGATGTCTAAACATTTTTGGTTTAATGATTATTAATTTTCATTACAGATAATACTAGTAAATAAAAAATGGGGCCTATATATTAGAATACATGTGTATATTAAGTTTTTAAACAGTAAATAGTCTTTAATTGTTGAATATTATATGGGAATACTGGGGGTTTTTCTCTCACTGATGTACCTTTAATTATGCAAATGTGAAAAGTAAAGAAAAAACATTGGTGATAAAAAAAATCAGTCTAATTATAATTACTACCGTACCCGTCTTGAAGATGAGTTCAGACTTGACGAGGGAATCACTTGGATATTTTATCTGCCTTGCATGCTTTGCCAAAGAATTGATGCATTGTAGAGACTGAAACCAGTGGATTTTGAATGTCTTCCATTTCTGTATTGGAGCAGTGCTCACAACATGACCAGTGAAGTTTAAAAATGGTATATGACTTTCATGTTTGACATTAATGCAGTTTAGGAAAGAGCCAGCAAACTGTAAAATATCCATGTGCTGTTCATGTATTATTAAAGTGTGGTCATCAGACTTATTGAAGTTATATATATATTTTTTCTGCCCTTCACAAAGCAGTATTTGATAGTGAAATATGCATTTGTCTATATTGTAATGCTTAAAAGGAAAGTTTTGAAAGTTTTTCTAGCCCATGTATTTTGAGAATGCTATTGAGGTACAATTAGTTGTGGGTTTTGAAATCTGTCCTATATGTGCATCAAGCAAACTTACAAAGGTTGGACTAGAAGAATGTTCAGTTTTTTCAAGAAGAAGATTAGATACAGTTTTGAAGCGAACTTAAAAAAATGTCTTCACATTTCTGTACATTAGGATTGCATTTGTACACAAACAACTTCTGCCGTGTTAGTTTTGGTTGCAACTGGAAATGGTGGATTTATTATGAAAAAAAAAATATGCTTATTTGCAGGTGCCTACCTCATTAAAACAATACACTGTACAAATTACAATGCTGTTTGTTTTTTAGTCACAGTTTATGACAACACTTGACATCTTCTCCTTATTTTAAACTGTTTTAAGAGTGTCTAAAGCAATATTGTGCATATCAAAGTGTGCTTTGACTTTAAACTGTGACATAAAATATTGAGGTGAGATTATTTTAAGAGCTCTAAAACAGCTTTGTTGACTTTACAGCATTTTATGAAGGATCCATTCCTGTACACGGTATTAATAACTAGATATGTTTGGCTACTGTTGTACATCTAAGTACACAGATGCTAAACAGGGTTTCCAGAAACACATTTTGCACACTGATGGACGCATTAAACCTGTTTTGTTATAGACCTGATTGATGTTATTCTGGTGGACTTGCCGTGTGGATTTGTAACTAGCTTGTTGATTGTTAAGAACATTTGTTGTTTATCTAAATGATGAGTGTGATGTTGGGGCGTGTGTGGTACCAAGTACATGTGATATAATAGGTGGCTTGTGATATCATGTAGTTAGGCCACCGTTGTGGCAATCTTGGCATGTGTGTACATCACAGCTTTTTGCTGCCCAGTTCTCATTTCTCTCTCTTACTTGCAGTTTCTTCCATTATAACGGGAGAATTAATGAAGTGTGCATAATTATTTTCATTTAAATTTTTGAGAATGTGTGAACTCAAACATTTGTTGACTTTAAAAAAAGAAAAACATTTTAACAAATTAAAATCTGGTTAAATTTGTTGACCGTTCACATCATTGCCATCAATTGTTATGATTCCTCACTGCAGTAATCAAAAGAAATTATTAAACTGGTTTCTAGTCACAAAATATTGTATAATATTGATAGGGGGGGATTAATGATTACATTCATTTTTTATTTGTTTAAATATGGAATTATAGATCTGATTATTTTCTGAATTTATGAACTAAAACAATTGGCATACATGTATTCTACATCAATAGAATTGTTGGCATAAACATTTTCAATTTAACTTGTGTTAAGAAAGTATTTGTAGTGCTTACGGTTTTTTATATAGTTTCTGTCGAATCATTGTTACTATCAAATTTGATTTATGATGATTGTATTGCATTAATGGTGTCTTCCTTGAATTCTAAACCTGAAGTGCAATACAGGTGCTTTTTATTCTTGGTAGGACCCTATTTGTTTTAATGATAGTTAAGGATTGGTGATTTTTTGGTTTCTCTGTGTTGCATTACATAAAAATATCAGTATTTTAAGTAGGAGCAAATTTTCCACCGATATTTTTTTTTTTTTTTTTTTTTTAAATATTGAGTTGGCATTTGGCTTGCCTATGCTGTATAGGGCCTGCTTATGTCCCCAACTATACAGAATTACATCTTTCTGTGTTGTTGATTAAATAAAAACCCATCTTGTTATTGCAATCCATATTTTTCAACACTGTACGGTTTACTCAAAATAGTATGTACATATATTATTTTTTTTAATCTTGGATATAATTGCACTCTTAGAGTAGATAAAAAGGCCTATATAAATTTGCTGTTTTACACAGAAGTTTGTATTTATATAGACAAGTAACAACTCTCAGTTTGATGTGGCAACAAGATGGTTTCACCACCTATCATAAAGGTGAAATGGAATGAATGGGTTGAATTTACAAAGCCTGTTTATATTTTACACACGTGTAACTACATATACTTAAAATGTGTGTAAGAAAAACAGGCTTTGCAAATTCGGCCCTATATGTTTAATAGCAAAGTTGCTTCTGGCTAATACCGTCTTTGCATCTCATTTTGTTATTAATAAATTTGTTGTTGTAGTTAAGTATGATTTTGTTAGTAGAATTCAGTGTAGTAATAGTTGCACCAAATGTAAACAATTTGTGACTCGATTTAACCTGTGTTGATTAAGAGAAGCAGAATGATTTCGGGTATCTTATTTGTGCTCAATCCTTCTGGGGTTTTAATTTATTTGAATAGTGCTCATGGTATTTCAGGTTATTAGTCATTTTTTTAAACTTTTTTTTTTTTTTTACAAGATATATATGATGGTACTCTTGTTACTACTACAATAACCAGCTTATAAGCTTGGAATCGGTGCTCTACAATAAACAATACTGTATTTACTCTATCTTTGTAAAAAAGAACACAAACCCCACTTTCCATGCATATGTATAATTACAAAATAATTTTATGTGTAACATTATTTTAATAACAGCAAAACTTAGAAACAAAAACACCCATTACAAATGTTCTTTTCTATATGCAAACGTTTCTGATCTCCCCAGATGAAGAATACAGGTATATAGAATTACTGAGGAAGTTCACCAAGTTTTTGTGATGTACTAGCTTCACCATGTGTACAGGTACTGTACTAGATTGTGAACATTTCAGTACAAAGCTCACAAATATTCTGGTACAAAGTTCATGTAAATACAATGTACTACTTTTGGGCTCAGTAGAATCCCATCCATAAATGGTTGCGCTCAAGAGTGCTTTGTGGAGTATGGATTCAGATGGGATGCTGGGGTTTGTTTACCTATATTTTGGGGTTAAAATTCCAAAATAATTAAAATGTTCTATGACCAAAAATAATTAATGTGTGTGGATTAAGGTAAGCAATTTTTTATTGTACACTAGCTGGGAGTATTCTGGTAGTGACGTTACATGATGGAGTATGTATTGTATAATATTTTCTCTAATATGAAGTAAAAGTAAAGTTAAGTCATCTATCGGTTTAAAAATATAATTCATATGAAGTTGAAGTACATTTAATAGTGTTGTGTAAAAAAAACTTTAAATGTTTTAAATTATTGTTTTTAAAACTATACGCTTCCTTATAACTAGATGTGTATTATAAACAAAATATGGCTTTTTATACTTCAGGTTTCTTATTAGGTTTTTGATGAGCATACTGGCTAGAAAAATCACTGCAAATTGTATAACAAGTATGCACCTTAAGTGTCTCAGGAATATTATCTTTTATGTTCCCTGCAAAGTGAATAGTTGATGGCATTTTGATATTCATAATATTGTATATATATTAGTATAAAGCAATTATTGTAACAAGTATAGAGTTTAAAAGTGTAACTTCTTGGTATATTGAGTACTTGCAAATAACTGCTGCTTTTTGGAGGGAATATGAAGTACAAAGCTCTAATAGCAAGTTGTCTTCCCTTTCTTGCAAGTTGTGGTGATATACATTTGTGTTCTTGACACATCTTTTAGAAAATTGTATTTGTAACTAATTTCAATATTAGTTCACTTTAAAACAACTTGCAAACTGTGAATTAACATAGTCCCCATGATGTGTATGTATTTTGCATATAATCCTGTGTTGAAGTATATTATTATAATTATTTGTTTTAATTTTGCAGAATAGAATGGGGTCATTGCTATCACCACTACTTTTACGTTTTAATCTCCATGTTCCTGTATATTGTAAACATTATTGTGCTATTTATGGTATGTCTTTGGTTTGCTTTTAGTACTAGTTGCAAAACGGATTACTGAGTCTGCAAAACTTTTTATATTGTCTTCTGTTGATATATTTAGAGTTGTGTTCGAATACTGGTCACTTTGTGGAAGTAAACACAAACAAAATGCAGACTAGCAAGTATTGGAAATAATACACTGTAAGAATGTAAATATCTCAATTTGAATGTTACAATAGATCTAAACAAAAATTTATGTCAAAAATCATTTGGAGTTTTCGAAAGATGTTATTGAAACATTACTCAATAAAATGTTGTGCACTGAATAACTATAAAGAAAGCCTGAATGTTTGTAATAATCATGAAACTTTAAAGAAATATTTTGAATAACAGTTTTTATTTCAGGACCCCCCCCCCCCCCCCCCCCCCCCCCAAAGTAACAACTGAATTTTTTTTTTTGTCTTAGTGATGTTCTCATTTAAAAAGCCTACGATGTGTGTAAAACAAAACTTGTACTTTCAGTTTCATGACCAGTGCTTTAGCACAACACACCTACGTTGTATAAATTTCTGAAAAAGACTTGCTGATAATTATACAGGAACAAAGTCCTTAAATGGAAAGCAGTTGTAATCAAAATTGTATATAAAAACAAATCAATGTATTCATATTACACTCATATGTGCAATGATTGTATCCGCGTTTTTAATCCATAGGTACAAATCTAGCATTGTTCTTAGCCGATTGTAACTGTGTACAAAGTGTATCATAGAATATGCTAGCTGTATAAAACAAAACAAAATCCCTCATCTGGGCTGTGTATAGCATTAGATGCATATTGAGCCAAACTGTACAGCCTTTTGTATAAGCAGTGCTTTGCTGGCCACCACATGAGTAATCTTGTATATTTCCAGGTATGTTTTGTATTAATATTATGTTATGTAAACTTGTATATGTCTCTTAAAAAAATAATAAATGTGAATATCATGCTGTGTCTTTGCTTTTTATGTACAGAAAGAGTGGGACTAGAAAAGGGTTAACCATGTAGAGCTTTTATATTAAGGTCTGCCATAAGCAATTTCATGGTATCCAAGCAAATAATTCCTTATGACCATGTGTTCCATACAATTATAATTATTACAGTTAACAGCTTATAGTATATTGGCTCCTATACTTATTCTTTTAAATAAAATGAAGAATAGTCATGGAAAAGTATATATTTTGTATGAAATATGTGGGAAGCCTGGTTTGTTTTTGTGTGTATTTAAAAGAAGAAAAATCTATTGAATAAGCATTAAATGTGAAATTGGTGATTTGTAGGGTCTTTTACAGTGAAGATGGTGTATAGTTCTAATAATTCGAATCTTTCTCAAGTGTTCTATAATTCTATTGGATTGTATAACTGAAGTTGATCAAACCGATTATATCCATGATTGATGATGAAATTACAACCAATTCGCAACACTAGCTTGGATTAGTACTAGCTAAAAAACAAATCCTGCTCCTTTTAACCTGAAACTTGACTTGTGGTGTGACACAGTTGGTGAACTACATGACCTATGCATAAAGTCATTGATCAACTGAAATTAACACAATTGTATTTCAAAATTCACAGCACATTTTTAGAAATTCTGCTGATCAGCATGTCGGTTTGTCATGTTTAATTACTGATAGCTTTCTCTACTCCCCTTGAATTGTTTACTTTTGCCACCAAAAACATAATTATTCTAGGAGTACTTAAATAAAAACAATGCAGAAGTTTATTCACCACTGCATATGAGCAAAAATTAAAACCAAAACCTAAGTAAACAATCAGTTGACCAGTTTTACTGACCTTTTAACAATTGTACATTTTCATATATTTTTAACCCAATGTTTCAGGTCCAGTGTACGATCTGTCATTAAAAAACTTCCAAAACCTGATAAAACACTGTTATATCTGGTGTAAGCACCTGGACCCAGTTTAATGGAGCAGTTATAATGCTACTTGCGACAGTGCTAGCCATGGTATCGCAGTATGCCAACATAAACTGCAATGTTTGCTAATAATGAAGCGGTTACATGGGAAACTGACAGAACAGTGATTATCGTACTTTACAACACCTTCCCACCAGACTTAACCACTGTTCACTATCACAAGCTGAGCGAGTGTGCTGTGTTTTAACATGCCTGTAGCACTCGTCTTGCACTTTGCCGTCCCGTTAGAAGAAAACGCATATTTTGAGATCGATCAATTTGAACAGAAATATGTATACAGGTTTACATCGATTTGTCTGACACCTCTTCCAGCACAGTTACATCTTGTGAAACCTTGTCCACCGCATCTAGACTCGGTTGCACAGCTTGACGCAGGGAAATGTCCTTATCTGTACAGACATCATCGGGTGAATACAAGGTCGTAGCACACCCATCGAATTGGTTTCTAGAGTACTTTCGATCCAATATTCCTCCTTTTACAGCAATTGTGTACAACTCGTTGTCACTGCACTCTGTCACAACTCCGATGATGTTCCTAGGATCTGCACGTCCTCTGTCAACTGAAGGAATGGGCACTGTCACATTGCTTCCGATTTGCACACTAGAAAACACAATGCGACTTCGTTTGACCATTCTCTCTGCTTGCACTCACTCTGCTTGCACTCACTCTCTCACACACACACACACACACACATTTTCTCTCTCTCTCTCTCTCTCTCTCTCTCTCTCACTCCTCTCTCTCTCTCTCTCTCTCTCTCTCTCTCTCTCTCTCTCTCTCTCTCTCTCTCTCTCTCTCTCTCTCTCTCTCTCTCTCTCTCTCTCTCTCTCTCTCTCTCTCTCTCTCTCTCTCTCTGAGAGAGAGAGAGATTGCACAAGTCCAATTCGGACCCGTTGTCACTTTGTAGTATTGAAGGGGATCCCAGCAACTGATAAGCTACTTCCGATGCACGCTTAGAAGTGAGAGGACGCAGGATGCAGAACTTGGTAAGATGGTCTTGGTACACCATGATCCATTTGTTTGACCGTGGCACATAGACTGCATGTCGATGAGGTCAACTTGCGCTCTGGAACTGAAGTCCTTAGACAGGATTGGTTTGACGACAATTCCCTTGGTAGTTGTCCGTTTCCGTTTTCTCTGGCACTCGATGCACATGGACTTGAACAAGGTAATAGCATCATGGGTGATGTTGGCGTACTTCTTGTTGATCTCCTTGATCATCTTGTCTCGTCCTCCATGACCAGTAGCGATGTGGGCGCGCTTGATGATGTCAAAGGTCTCCTCGATGGTAGCGAAGTACAGTGGATATTCCTGGTTTGGCTTCTTTCTGATGAGCTTTTGAACGTCCCCACACTGCAGTAGTTCATATTTCTTAAGCAAGTAAAACTGACGCGGTGATTTCTTGGGTGCCTGGGTGGCTTCCAGCAACTCGCCAACAGACTTGATGTATTCGTCCTTAGGTAGCAAGATACACTTATTCTCTCCATAACTCGTGTACAGCGAACGCCTGAAAGTCTCCTCTAGATCCCTTTTGCTAGTAGGAAGGAAGGAAACTGGATTTAACGTGCCCCTATCCACAAGGGTTCAGGCACGCCCACTTCGGATTTAGCCTCTGACATCGCCAGTGACAAACTCCGAAGCAGGAGGGTGGGGGGGGGGGGGGGGGGGGGAAGTGGTGGTTGATGGGGGCAATTTAAATATGTGGTAAGACCACTTAAAACATAAATTAATAATATTAGGGACTCTTTTTTTTTAATATTTAAAATTGCACCGATAAAACCTAAAGCCTGTTATTAACAATTAATTTTATATTTAGCTGGTGCCACTAACATTTCTGTTTCGGGCTGATCGAATTAAACTAATTAATATATATTAATATAATTAATTTAAACCATAACATCAATTAAATTTATTAAGCCCTGGAGGATCAAGGATTCGTAGAGGGGGGAGCGTTGCGCCCATTCTTCTTTGCGGTCCAACATCCGGAAGACCCACTCCAACATATCCGGATTTCCATGGGGGGGGGGGGGGGGGGGGGGGGGGGGGGGGGGGGAGGAGAGGCCTCCTAACTGGCAAACCTACCGGCCCAAACCGCCAACGCCCTATCGCTCCAAAAAAAGCTCCCTATCACGGCGTCCCTCCCTCTACAGACAGGATTAGTTAAAACAGCAGTAGTGGATTATACAGATTAACTAACATTTTCTATGAAATGATTTAACAATGAACATGTACATCAAAGGTATTGTGACCAATCAAGGAGAACTTGGACTACATTGATCAAAAGACTTGTTTTGAACTGAGAACTTGGTCTACATTGCCCATGGTTATCGTTCACCACTAGTCATCATTGATGGCAATTTAAATGCTCAACGTTACCGCGATGACATTCTCGCTCATCACGTCAATCCTCTGTTCCATAACAACGCCAACATCTCGATTTTTCAGCATGATAATGCCACCTCTCATACAGCTAGAGACACTGTAAATTGTCTTAGGACAAATAACATTGATTTCATTGATGACTGGCCCGCTAAAGTCCTGATCTCAACCCCATCGAGCATGTCTGGGATAGTCTGGACAGACAATTGAGGCGTCGTCCCAACCCACCCGCTAACGTCAATGAACTTCGTCAAGCGCTCATTCAGGAATGGAACAATATTCCACAGGCAGAAATCAACACTTTAGTCAATTCTATGCGCCTTTGATGCACTGCAATGGTCAGTTCAAGAGGTGGTCATAACCTATTAAATGGGTTTTTGTTTTTTTTAAACCCCTACCACACCTGGTCAAAATTTCTCCCAGTTTCTGTTAACCTCTGGTCATGATTTTTGCACCAAACGATGCATCATGGAACACTCTTAAAACGCATATATAACAATTATTCCCCCGGTTTGTTTTCATTAGGTTATGTTCAAGCAAAGTTAGCAGAAGTTTCTTATTTTGTTCAGTATATATATATATATATATATATATATATTCACAGAACCGTTTACATTTGTTATCTGTCCCAACCACAGGGATGAAGTGAAAGAGTTACAGTACAAAATTATACATTACCGTTTTGGTATACACATCAAAATTTTCATTCAGTATTTACAGTAGTTGTTATACATGTATGTATGAATATTAATAATACAGATAGAAAAAACCGATTGTATATTGTACATAGCTTGTAATTGAACATGTAAATTGAACAGGAATATTGCATACGTTTGTTCATTAAAATGACAAGTAAAACTAAATATCAAACACAAGGTTCTTCACTGTGTGTATGTACTACCCTGTCTGTGGGATGGTGCATATAAAAACATCCCTTGCTACTGATGAAAAATGTAGCAGGTTTGTTCTCTCAGCCTTATGTCAAAATTACCAAATGTTTGAAATCCGATTGCCGATCATTAATTTTACTCCATTTATAGTAAAGTTCGTACTGTGTTTCAATAAAAGTAGCAGGCCGTATGAACAAGACTGATGGGGGATGGGGGATACGCTGTGGTCCAAAACATTCACTTTGCTGTACTCTATATAGTGTGTATTCCAAACACATAGCTTACACATGTACACATATCATTACTACGGGCCTGAGCTGGGTCATATTGACTTTGTTAGCAAGGCCCTAAAAACAAAACCTGACTTTCAATATAGTTAACGTATTTTTTGTTTTGTTTTGTTTTGAACAGAGTCCATCATTCAACAAACGGAAGAAACGGACGTATTTTAAATTTTAAAAATCTTAATTCTTGCTTTTTGTTTAATGACACCTCTAAAGGGTATAGGTGCATTAATCATTTATATTGAACTTTTTCTTGAAAGAAAACCCGCTACATTTTTCCAGTAGCAGCAAAGAATATATATGTACTTTTCCTTGTATAGGACAGCACATACCACAACATTTGATATACCAGTCGTAGAGCACTAGTTGGGACGGAAAGAATTTCAGGCATATTGGTGTAGCGAGATAGGTGAGTGGGACACGCCTCTCGATCACATCTTTTTTCTTTCCACCGTATAATTATATATACTGGCAGGTCTTACAATCGTAACATAATTTATCATGGTGGGGTTTTGTTTGAGTAACTGGCTCAGACAGGATTTTGAATTTGGTGCAGGAGGGGCACTCATATTGGAGGGGCCAACCATACTGTCTACCATACTAGTTGTGCTGTGAAGCGACAGAAACATATAAAAGGTGGAGGGGGGGGGGGGCTCCCTCTCTCTGGCTACACTAGTGGCTGCCACCCCAATAAAAAAATTTCTGACTACGCTAGTGCTTAGGTGAAGGTAGAAACAAACTGGAAGCTTGCATCGGATGTACAGGGAAATCCTGGGGTTACCTATCGCAGCTACATATAGTTTGGCTTGTGCCATCCCACTTAGACATTGAGCAATTTTGGTATTGTGGCTGCAAAACTGTGGAGTTGTCAACTTTGTTACATGTGCATGGCTGCAACCACGCATTGGAAAGTACAGCTTTTTGTTGTCATAACCATGCTCATTAAACTGGGTCCAGATGTCCTGATTAAGTTTGTAAAACTCTGCCCTTGGAGGTAACTAAATGCAACTGTGGATGTTATACTAATACTTGTTAAGTTTTTATAGGAGAGTCCTAGACTCATACTAAGATCAAACTGATCCCAAAAGTCTTCATTTTGAGCGAGATCAGGACATTTACCTACCAAGGCAAAGTGTTGACTGCATTCCAAAGCATATTGTCCAACACTGCAAGAATTCTACAAGGCTTGGCTTTGTCATACATGAATACAGGATGGGAACGAAGTGGATGATTGTCAAAATTTAGAACTGCATTTTTTCAAGGATCTTGCCGAGATAACATTGCCCATTTAAATTTTCCTGAAACACTCTGAAACACTGTATGACATTTGTAAGACCTGACATTATTATATTTGATTTTATTCTTGAATGAAGTGGATGATTGTGAAACTGTACCACTGCACCCATTTAAGTTTTTTTTAACTGTTATTAAATACAGTTTTAAAGTCTTCACCCCAACCCCAAACAATGACGGAAACACTATCAAAGGGCTCTGCGGGACAATTGTTCTCCATAATTGATGCCCGTCAGCAAACCTGTTTCTGGATAAGACGACTTATGTTTGTTTGGTCGACATCGGTTACTTAAGAAATGTCCTGGTTACGATTACAATTCATTACGATTGCAAACACAGTGTCCAGTAATCATCATTACATTTCCACAAATAAACACAAGTAGTGAAATGATGTTGCCAACATGAAATTAACCACTTTATTTCACAACCATATTAATTTTATTAACTAAAAGACACAATGGATAATTCTGGATTATTTATTAAATATTTCAGTAATTTATGAACATATGTACACTATAAGAATAACACCAGCTGATAATGTTTGTGAAATGTCTGACTGATCCTGATTCTGGTTATGCAAAGTGTGCATTGTTCTTAATATACATGAATAACAGTGTGTTAAATATGCTTTGAAAATATTGCATACCCGGTAATATTGTCGACTTGACATTGAGATCCCTGGTACTGGAACATGACTTGATATGCCAGTCCTCTATCTCGTGGTCCATTCCTTGACGTGGTGACTTAGCTTGCATGTCTCAATGACTCGAAGAGCTATGCCAGCTATAGCATCAGCTCCTAGAAGGGTCATCCAAGCTGGATTGATCAAAGGGTAGAGACAAGACTAATATGGACCGGACAGACAGAGGACGTGAGTCAAGAAACACATCTGTCTAGCAGAAGCAAACTCCAAAGTCAAAACTGGGCTGAAGAGGCTCAGAATCCTAGTAAGGAAACTCCTAGGAGAAGGAAAACTCCAACTCAAACCAAGTCCACTGAAGTGAGAGTACAGAAGCTATGCATCAGCATTAGCGTGGAAACCGATAGGACATGCACCAAGCTCTATGATCATCATTCCAGTCCTATGCATATCTAAAATTTGCCATTTTACATTTTCTGTAAGGTGATTTCTCACCATATCTAAATTAAAAATTATCGACTCTAAATAACTAAAGATGAAACTTATGTTTGACTCTATGCTGAAACATAAGTGCGAGTTTGTGTTCAACATTATACAATGTGACTGGCATGTCAAAAAAAAACCATGCATAAATTATCATGGAAGTGTACAGAATGTTATTTGGAAAACAATGTAAAGAATATTGGTGTTTGAATATTTAGTTAATGAACTGCACTATGTAAATATCCTTGGTCATGGTCAAGTAGTATGTGACTATTCATCTGTCTATCAGATACTTTTGCAGACCAGTGATTTTGATGGATGGTTTTTGCCCTAGTGCATGTTCGTTTTCCTAATCCAATAAATTTAGCATTTTTTAATTTACTCTCTGGGTTCAAGCTGGACTGACAAAACAGAGAGAAGTAATTTAGGGAGAAGTGAGGAGATTCAGGGAGAAGTGGTGCAAGAATGACCATTTTTTTTTAATCAATATATGGACACAATATTAAGTAAATACAATTCATGTAGACTAATTAATATAATTATTTTGTTTTAAATTAATTTAATGCATATATAATTGATTAATATTGATTAGTTACTTCCCTAAGCAGTAATGATGCATTTTGTTTGTGCTTAAAGCTGCAGACCCTAGTTTCCACCTGTGAAAATGGACACATTTGGATAAAGTTACAATAAAGTGAAAATTTAGTGTAATTCATTATGATTGCAAATGTAGTGTCCAGTAATCATGATAACATTTTCACAAATACATGTATGCACAAGTAGTGAAATGATGTTACCAACATGAAATTTGCCACGTTATTTCACAACCATTCTAATTTTATTCACAACCATACTAATTTTATTAACTAAAATACATAATGGATAATTGTGGATTATTTATTAAATAATTTCAGTAATTTATGAACATATGTACACTGTATAAGAATAACTAGAGCTGATAATGTTTGTGAAATGTGACTCTGGTTATGCAGTGTGTGCAGTGTGCTTAACAGGGCTTCTAGATTTGTTTTTTAATCCACTATCCATGGGATCAGTGATTTAAAAAATTTACTAGCCCTAACTTACTTTAAGTTAATACAATTTTACTAAATAATAGTAATAAAGAGCGAGAACTGAGCTTAAAAACACTAACATTGGGGGTTGGGTGGGGTCAGGGTATTCATATTTACAAAACAGACTTAACTGCAACATTTGACAATTTTTTTTTCACTAGCCATCGGGCATGGTAATAGTAGTCATTTACTAGCCCAACATCGAATATCACTATTCATGGGAGTGGGGCTACCATAATCTAGAAGCCCTGTTCTTAATATATATGTAAAACAGTGCGTTAAATATGCTTTGGATATGTCACATAATACTGTGAAAAACATGTATAAATCATCATGGAAGTGTACGGAATATTATTTGGAAAACACTTTAAAGAATATCGGAGTTTGAATCCAATGGTGCTTAAAGTCACAGACCCTAGTTTCAAAATGGACACCAAGTTTGGTTAATCTACTAAGGGTAAAACATTTGGATAAAGTGAAACAAGAGTGTGTGACATTGAAATGGGGAAATACCTTTAAACATTTACAAGAGCTCATCTCCATAACCAGTACATCTGAGATATGTGCGTTTAAAAAACAAAAAAACTAAACAATTTGTGGTATTAGAAACACCAACATGACCAGAAACACTTAAGACGTATTAAAATGAATAATCTAAACAACAAAATCAAAGTTATGTTTCATTTCAACTGTCAAAATAAAAGCCGTGGAAAATATGCCGTAGTGTTTAGAAACTAGGGTCTATCACTTTAAGTCTTGTCCAGGGCTAAGACTGCTTTGTGGAACGGGGCCCTGGTGTACACATAAGTGAACTTGAGTAATTTATACAGCCATCATGTACAGTCTTCCCAGGTGTGACAGATGGTAAGATCCGATATACAAGACTCCGTTCTTTTCTTCGATCTCACTTGCATCACTCTGCCGGCCTGTGGGGTCGTGCAGACTCTGAATTATCTTGCCAGTTTTGTCAAGCTCCAGAATTAAGCCATACTTTGGAAGAAGTAACATTAGCATCTCTTGTGGAAGTACCTGCAAGCAAGATATACAGTGAGACCTCGATATTCCAGACTTCAGTAGTCTGGAAACTCCACTTTATGGATACCCGAAATACAAAATGAACTCTACACTATATAAATGTGTTCGTTAATCTGGATATTCAGCTTCCAGAACTGGATGAACATTATCCAAACAATTTGTTAAAAAATAAAAACAATTTGCTTCACTTAACCGGACATAATTTCTTTCAACAGATCATTTAATTAGAAACAAATGTATAACTTGCTTAGAGTTCGGTCACATTTTAAGCTGTTCAACAAATCGTCAAGTACTGGTTAAATTTTGTTAAAATATTCTGTAATATACTGATGGAAAGAAATAAGGGAACACATACCGTAAACAAAACTAGCAAACAATGACAGCAACCAGAACCTTCATCCATAGTATCAGGAGGATAACTGTGTTCCTTACATTCAATTCACATTACAGACCGTCAATCCCATATGACATCTTTGTGCTTTTATACAGACATTACTATGCTAATAGTGAATTAAATTGGTCTACAATATCACATGTTCCCATATTTCTTTCCATCAGTATATCTGTGCTAAAAAGCAAATTTAAGAAGTAGCATGTTTAATGGTTTATTTTTGTAACATTTTATTTGACTAAAACCATATTTGGCAACAAATGTTAAAAAACAATTCACCAAAATGATATTGATATAGACCAGTGTCCGAGACTTTGCCTGAGGTACTGTATACGCAAATATGTTCGCGAATAAAATATACCGCAAAAATCGCGAACATGTTGAAAGCACCGTGAATTTAATTACGCGCGAACTTATTTCCGATTTTGTATAATATTATTTACCTTATAATATGTAGTCTTATCTCTACATGCCCAACCCATATCAGAATCAAGCAGTCAGAGGTCCGCAAGGTCACATGATTCTGTAAACCTGCCTGGTTACGTGGATTTGATCGAAGTGACACACAGTTGCGCGTAAGTCTGTGGTTACGTAACCTCAGTTTTGTTTGTTTTCTTTGTAACCTTGAATGGAAGTTTTTGGATACCACCAATAATTAAACGTTATTTCTTCTGATATTTGCGTTTTTCAATTCTCTCTATCGCATGTGCGTGTTCCACCAATAACATGTCTTATCAGACATACATACAACATTGACGTCTCGCTGACAGCATGTGCGTGAAATCGTCATTGAAAAGAGTTTGGCAAATGAAATGTGGGTAATTTTGATTTTATTATCGGGGGACAGTCGCGAAAATAATTCCTCGCGAAATGTAAAATGAAAGCCCGATCGTGAATTATTTTAGCCACGAAAATATTTACGTATATGGTATGATGAGTCAGTGAACTTGGGGTTTTCCCAGTTCCAAACAATGTGCTTTTAATATGTACTGTCCTGTTTATGAGAAAGTGCATGTAACAGGTCCCTCAGTTTTTTTCAGTAAGAGTAACCTATGTGGTTGAAGCAAGTTTCCTCTAGACCATGTGTTAAAAAAATGCTAAATTTTTTTATATTCCTTTACATTCCAAAATGCTAAATAATTTTTGGGTCCAAGATTAACACTGAAATAATTTAGTACAGCAAAATCCCTATGTGAAAACCGTTTAATGATTTTTTACAGCCTAAAATAATTAACATAGCAATACTGTTCTGTCAGTTTAAAAAAACATAAACCTTTGCAAAGAAGGCTCTCCATAATGGTTTTGATGCCATAAAATCCACGCCATTAAACCGTGCTTTAAATCTGACACCTGCCAGACCAATCCAGTACGTTCCACGGCTTGATCTGCGGATATTGTCCGGAAACCCAGGCAAGTTGTGTACAAACACGTCAAGTTCACCTTTCTTCTCTCCTTGTAAATAATACCTAAAATTAAGCCCATACTGGAATTTTAAAAAACCAGAGCTTGTAATATTTACAAAATTATTTTTCACTTTTATTCGATCTAGTTGAAATTGGATTTAAAATCCACTATTTCCTATGATGATTACTCCACATCATCAGCCTCCTACCACCCAACCACCTACCCCAAAAATGTATTATGGAATTGTTACATTCATAAACTAATACATGTGTATATTGTTAGTTGAAACTGTATTTGACAGAGGGATCACAATAGTTGGCGATTCGGTGAAGAAGTTGCTCTATGCCACTTAAATTTGCCTTGTTTAAACTCGAGGGTGAAATCCACTTTGCCATCTTGGAATTAAAGTCATTACATCATCAGTCATTGTGTCCATATATTGATTCTTTTTAAATGGTCATTCTTGCCCCACTTCTCCCTGAATCTCTTCACTTCTCCCTAAATTATCTGGAGGGATAGGTGATTTCTCTCTGTTTTGTCAGTCCAGCTTGAACCCAGAGAGTAAATAATAAAAATAATAAATTTATTTGATTTGGAAAACAAACATGCGCTAGGGCAAAACCAAAATCAAAATCACTGGTCTGCAGAAGTATTTGACAGACAGATGATTAGTCACATACTACTTGACCATGACCAAGGATATTTACATAGTGCAGTTCATTAACTAAATATTCATAACAGATTAACAGCCCAAAGGTTGCGTGTACTAGGACTATCTCCCACTCACCAGAACTGCAGAAAAATAAGACATTTTTTTAACAATGATACCCAACAACTAATAACTGGCATATCTAGCAGGTGCAATAACTTTCTCATTTTTAATCAATTGAAGACAAATATTCCAGTGCTATCCCCACTCAGTCTATTACTAAAAAGCTCCACTATAAACTTTCATAAATATACTAAAATGAAAAGTACTATGGTAAAGACTGATAATAAAAATGCTTCTGGAAACAAGCAATAATAAACATTAACTAAAAACTTTAACTTTTCAGACCTCATGATCCTGGCTGTGGTTGTTTCTGAGATGAGCAGAACATCTTCTTTAATTGACAGCTGTACACCATTTGGAAACATCAGCCCACCAACAAGTTGTGTCATATGCTTTGTTTGTGGATTATAAGAAAGTAATCTGAAACAAATTTATGAAGGTTCATTAATAAAGAAGAAATAATTAATTATGCCTCTTAACAAAATTTAGGAAGGATTATGTAAAGTCAGTACAATATTTTTTATATTTTTTTGACACAGAACACATAAAAAAATCCAATTTGACAATGTTTTTAGGACTTCTATATTCTGTAAACTGGAATAAAAATACACTGATATAAATTTTGCACTGTTTGCACCTAACCTCGAGTTAAAAAATGTATATAGAAGCTTTAATTTCATATATGCACTGCAGATAAAAACAGACATTTACAAAATTTACACATGGTGAATATGCGGGGAGAAACAATCCATGTCAAAATGATAATCCAGTTTATGTCTATTTCAATCAGAATGTTTTTACGCACTCTATCCCAATTTCCACCCAAACAAAAGAACAGAGAAGAAATAAGATGAAATTAACTATTTTTTTGTGCTCAGGTATACCTAACTAAAACGGCTCTTTCAAATTAGCAGCAAATGATCTTTTATATACACATACTCTGAATTTTGTTCTATGATCTGTTTTATATTAGAGTGTCAGTAGTTAAAGTATGGAATATACTTTAATATAAAACAGTCCACACACACACACACACATGCACTCCCCCACCCACAGAGACCAACTACAAGCATGCACACACCCACACACCTCCCTTGAGAGTCCGACACATCTGTTATAGTTTACCTGCCCGATGATTCTGCTTCTAGTAAAACATATCTGTTGTGACGTCTGTCCCATTTTGTGCTGGAGTCAGTGACATAAATAGTGCCGTCCTTAGCAATGTCAAGGTCATTCAAGAATTTGGGAATTTTTCCATTTATTGGTTCAGAAGATGAATAAAGTTGATGCACATCTCCTGAAAACTCAAAATAATACATAATAATAATGATCATTAAAATAATGTTTATATTATAGAACCTCAAAAATAATTCAAACCAAACTACTTTTTATAGTATGTCCCCTGGGCAGTGGTTTGCGAAACAAATGTGGAATAGTATTATGGAATGTGCTGCAATAAAACTAAGTCATAAAACATAATTATGAATATTCTGGTCCCTAGCATAAGTCTTTACAGTGGATCAGTCTTATAGACTATACTGATTTTGACTGTGCATTGTTTTTGATGATATATTCCTTTTTAACCCAAGACAGACTGACAAAAAAAAACAATCACCCAGTGCACTTTGCATGATACTAAGATCACACAAAGTGCTTGCCTTTTAATTTTATACATAAAGAAAAATGAGATCAAAAACACAAATTGGCAAATCGTCTTCATAAAGCAACAGGGCTCGAACTTAACGACGGCACTGACAGCAATATAAATTGCCATAGGTAGAGAGCACTGCCGATGGCACTTTTGTGCCGATGCTAAATCTCCTCAACAATGGCAAAATATATACACCTGGTGTACATAATCTGCCAATATTTAACATTTTCAGATTTGAAATATGTCTACATCATGTACATACAGCAAAATAACCTTTTAGTCATATTTATTTTCTGCAAATGTCACATTAAAAAACAATTGTTATAGGCAAACTCAAAGTTGGCATCGGTGGGCTGTTTCACCCATGGCAATTCTTTTTAAAATTGCTGTAGAAGACTAATTCTTAAGTTCGAGCCCCGGAGCAAAGTATTTCAGCTAGCAAAGTATTTGACGAGACTTGACCGAGTACAACCATTTACTATTGACAATAATCATCCATCAATATTTCAGAATTTATTTGTTTGAGTACAGACCTCGCAAGGAAAGTCTTGAACATCATCTTACCTGTAGCTACGTTGACTTTAAAAAGACCCAAGTAAGCATCCACTACAACTAAATAGCCGTCATTGTCAAGGCGCATTCCAAGTGGTCGTCCACAGGTAGGCTCATTCTCAAAACCACCTGAAAATTATAGATCATGCTTTCACGACACAACCAACATTAATATCCATTACACATGACTGAACATACATATAAAACATCCTGATATAAATGAGCATGTACCAGGCCTGCAGAATCCAGGGGGTGGGGGATAGAGGCTCTTCCACTTACATCGAAAAGGTATAGTTTTTTCCCCCATCTTTGTATAAAGAATGAATGAATGAAATGTTTTGTTTAACGATGCACTTAACACATTTTATTTACGGTTATATGGTGTCAGACATATGGTTAAGGACCACACAGACATAGAGAGAGGAAACCCGCTGTCGCCACTTCATGGGCTACTCTTGTCAATTATCAGCAAGGTATCTTTTATATGCACCATCCTATAGACAGGATAGTACATATCACAGCCTTTGTTACTCCAGTTGTGGAGCACTGGCTGGAACAAGAAATAGCCCAATGGACCCACCGATGGGGATCAATCCTAACTGACCATGCATCAAGTGAACACTTTGCCACTGGGCTACGTCCCGCCCCTCGATCATTATATAAATAAAGGTAAAAATCTGGCTTGTGCCCCCCCCCCCCCCCCCAAATTAGAGATTAAGCCCACACACTAGAGCTGGTGACCCCAACATCAGGTATCATTCAAATGGGCAACGCGCTACGCCATTCATACAGTGTGTAAAGCAGTTTTGCGTTTCATACTAGCATGAAACTCAAAATGTTCACGTTCAATTCTTAAATGCAGTTCACATTTGTAAGACTACAATTTTGATTGTATTTTTCTTACCAGGTGTAATTTACAAATAATGAGGTTTTAAAATATACAGTAGAATCTCGTTGGGTTGAACTCGGAAGGGTCGAATACACCGCAACGCTTGAACCAAAAATGAAGTCCCGAGTTACACTTACACGTTGTTGACTAAATGGTTAGGTTGAACTACCCGATGGGTCGAACACTTTCTCGAGCACCGACAGGGTTCAAGCCAACAGGATTCAACTATATTTTATATCCATAACAAATCTTATTAACAAGGATGAGCTACACTATTTACTCAGGGCCATACCTAGGTTGAAATAATTGGGGGTGCAGTGAGGCCAATAAAATAAATTGGAGCATATTAATACTGGATTTTCTCCTGTTAGAAAAAAATAATTAACTTTTAGAGTGAAAAAGGTTTTTTTTTTATTTGTTTGTAGGTCAAGACATGCCACTCTGCCCTTCATGCAAGATAAGGTTCTGTTACTATTATGTACTCAGTATCTTCAATAAAAAAGGGCATGGAATGTAACCCAGCACTCTCTTGACGTATGGTTGGTCTGGGATTGATCCCCATTGGTGGGCCCATTGGACTATTTCTCATTCCTGCCAGTGCACCACGACTTGTATATCAAAGGCTGTGGGATGTGATATCCTGTCTGTGGGATGGTGCATATAAAAGATCCCTTGTTACCAATTAAAAAATGTAGCAAGTTTCCTCTCTAAAACTGTATGTCAAAATTACCCAATATCTGACATCCAATAGCCGATAATTAATAAATCAATGTGCTCTAGTGGTGTTGTTAAACAAAAACAATCAATCAATAAGAAGTTCCAAGCAGAAAAATTTTCTACCTTACCACAAGGATCTTGACCTAGTTTTGCCAAAACTCTTGCCGTTCCTTTGTAGATAACAAGTATCTTTCCATCAAGGGTACCTGTATATATATGCTCTGGAAAGAGAAACAGAACATTTAATAGTTTTTAGATTTGCAGAAACGGTTAAAAAGAAACTAATGTGAACAAAAAAAGGTACATTATAGGCCTAAACTGACAGTTAACACAGGTTGCCTTTATTACATCACTCTAAACTAAATGTACATAAATTGACACTGTCAAACTATATCAAACAAAAATATCTTCATTCTACTTAGCTATTTATGAGAATGGTCAGGCCAGTTTGAAGGAAGGAAATGTTTTATTTAACGATGCACTCAACACATTTGATTTATGGTTATATGGCATCGGACATATGGTTAAGGAAAACACAGATATTGAGAGAGGAAACCCGCTGTCGCCACTTCATGGGCTACTCTTTTTCTATTAGCAGCAAGGTATCTTTTATATGCACAATCCCACAGACAGGATAACACATACCACAGCCTTTGATATACCAGTCGTGGTGCACTGGCTGGAGCGAGAAATAGCCCAATAGCCCACCGACGGGGATCGATCACAGACCGACCGCGAATCAAGCGAACGCTTTACTACTGGGCTACGTCCCGCCCCTGAAGTTTGAAGCAACTTGAATGAGTAAAATTATTATTTTATTTAGCTATACTTGTTCATAAACTACTTTAACTGTTGTATATTTTGATAGCAAAAAAATATTAAGAATACCAAAAACAATTCTCACAAATATAAAAAAAATATAAATAATAATAATTTTAAAAAACCTGACTTAAATTTATAGCACTCTTCAAGGTATTAAAACACTATTAGTAATAATAATATAATTATATATAGTGAAACCCTTCTAAGCATGACACCCACGGGAGCAAGTAAAAAAAATCCAGTTTTGAGGGTTCTCTTCTGTACTGATAATTAAAAAGGGGCCATGAAAACCACCTGGCTTTGAGTGAATTCCGGTTTACTAAGGGTCCAGTTTTGATGGATTCCACTGTATATATAATGTCTGTGATGTATGTATGTGTTATTTTGCATGGGATTCAGTTAGAAAGAAGTACCGGCTCCCACCTAGAGCAGGTTTTAATGACTCAATGGGTAGATGTAAGGCCACTACATCCTCTTCTCTCTCACTAACAATTAACAACTAACCCATTGTCCTGGAAAGACATTCTAGATAGCTGAGGTGTGTGTGCCCAGGACAGTATGCTTGAACCTTAATTGGATATAAGCACAGAAATAAGTTGAAATGAAATGTAGGGGGTGGGGGTGGGGTGGGGAGGAAGGCTAGTATGAAAACTTTCTCAGCAACCAACCTCCATCAATGACAATTGACTCGGGACCAATAATTTCATTCTCATGAAGTCTTTCCGTCTTTGACAATTTTTCATTACGTACCAGAGGGCCAGTCAGATCAGGTGGATCTGGAAAACTAACAGCTCAAAAAAATAATATTCACAAGTTCTAGCTTCAAGTTTAACAAGGACCATACCTAGCATGGGTACAAGGAGGACAGTTGCACCCAGAGAAAAATATTAAGCAGTGTTTCTGCCAGAAAGAAATTTTTGGGTATGACGCTATGGAATTGAATTCAACCACAGTCAACAAGGGGTATGGGGGGCTTCCCACAGAAAGAAAATGAGTTAAGTTTAGCGTTAGGGTTAAAAAAATCATACAGTAATGATAAGAGCAATTAATTTTGTCAAAAAGTTAACGTAAAAAAAAAAAAAAAATCAGCAAAAATATTTGGGTATGGCGCCATACCCATTTTACCCTCTGGCAGAAACAACTTCAACTTCTATTTGTTTTTACTGCAACAACAGCTTAAATCATATTATATTTCAAAGTACAACAGTTACTGTGCTACAATGTATAACACATATTGGAAGGAAAATTATTTAAATTATAATGACAACAAGAAAGCAATCTAAAAACATGGAAAATGGTAAACATCTGTCATGACTAAAGAAACAAGGACTGGGATGTGGAGGAAGTTGAAAGATAGAAGGAGCTGTCAGATCACAACTAAATATGATGGAATTCAAATGAGAGAAAGGTCAATAGGTAGTGGGATAAAAATAGTTTTTAAAAAGATAAGGAAAAAAGAAAAGAAAAGAGGAAGATATTTACTAAAATTAAGTTCTGTTACAGAAAAGATACCTGAAAGCGACGGGTTCGATTGGCGATGGAATTAATATCAGAACAACAATCACAAGAATCACAGCAACTGCAAAGGCAATGGCAAAGGCACCCCAGCTAAAGAAAATACATAAAATCGAGATTAATAAAGGCACCCCAGCTAAAGAAAATACATAAAATCGAGATTAATAAAGGCACCCCAGCTAAAGAAAATACATAAAATCGAGATTAATAAAGGCACCCCAGCTAAAGAAAATACATAAAATCAAGATTAATAAAGGCACCCCAGCTAAAGAAAATATATAAAATACAGATTAACAAAGACACCCCAGCTGAAGAAAATATATAAAATCAGGGGTAGAATTAAAAAAAATTCAGGGCAAGGCCATTTTGACTTTGGGTTTGAGGAAATGTTTGGGGCACCAAGGCCAGTGGGCAGGGCACCAAGGGCAACATTTCTTTCAAGGGTAGGGCACCAAGGCCACTTTCTGTAAAGTTTTCACTGATGCGAGTGAGAGATGAGGTTCCATGCGCAGAACAGTCTTTATAGAGCGACTGCGCAGTTACTTCTCGGCGACCACGTGGTTCTCGGATCTGTGGCTTGTAAACAATAACAATATGGCTGCGCCCATCGAAATAGCGTGTCTGAGAGTCGGCAATAATTTCTTTGGATTTCTGTTTTTATGGACGAATACACGGCAAGTGACAAATGCTGCAAAGTTCAATTTAGTTGGTACCAGGCATGAGAAGGGCACTAGGGCATACAAGGAAAGCAACCACGGCTACTTATGGCCGTGGACACAGTCCCAATTTATCAGGGCACCGCGTCCAGTAACAAGGGCACCTACGGCAATAGCCGTAGTGCCGTGGGCCAAAATCGATCCCTGTAAAATACAGATTAACAAAGGCACCCCAGCTGAAAAAAATATATAAAATAGAGATTAATAAAGGCACCCCAGCTAAAGAAAACATATAAAATAGAGATTAATAAAGGCACCCCAGCTAAAGAAAATATATAAAACAGAGATTTAAAAAAAAAAAACAGCTAAAGAAAATATATAAAATATGGATTAATAAAGACAACCCAGCTAAAGTCCAATCTTGCTTTCTTTGCTTGTTTTAACTTTATTTTTACAAACATTTCTGTGAGTATGACATACGTTTGTTTACTTTGCTCATGCAAGAGTCAAATTCATCAAAAATATTCAAATGTACGTACTGATGCGCACAAACAACACCACTGAAACAGGAACCTCACCGAAACAGGGCAACAAACGATATTATTATCTAGCCAAATAACTAGTTAACACTTTTAATTAATCGTTTAATTTACCATATGAAAACTATTTTCATGCAAGTTTAAAGGCATAGTGTCTCTTTATATTTTGCGCTACATGGATGGGATGATACTGATAACAAAATATGAGTATTGTCACAAAAATGTTAACATTATCAACAATAGCAAATGTTTTGGTATAAGATAACCATAATCAATGTTTTCTAAACATCAAAACAAGTACCCTTGTGCAGCCACTGTTTCTCTTTTTACATCATCATTACTTGATTTTATTTCTTCACGTGACAGATTGTCAAGTTTTCTCTGTCTTAAATTAGTTGTCATCTTTTAATAATGCATCAAAACACTGTTTACAGTAACCTATCGATACATGCATGAAGAATTATTACTCTTCAAAGAGGTCTTAACCGCAATTAATTATTCTTGTAATCAACATATATGCCATATAAATATTTTGTTACAATATCTATTTTACAACTGTTCTAAAATGATTGCATTATACTATATTCACTAATGATATACAATTTTACTGATGAAATGCCTAAAATGATGGCGACGGTTTTAACACTGTAAGTTATATTGAAGCCACTCCACAGAACTAACTGTGGTATGAGACATCGCCGAGAAAGCTGTTAGCGGAGAAATATTATCAAGTGTGAAAATAAACCTTTTAACATACTTCTTTTAAACTATCAACTGTAATTATTTAAAAATATACTTTAATTCTGTGTTCAACTAAGTTCTAATTGTTCATTATCACAGATAGCGAATAGTACAATTTGTAATGTTTATGATGGAATATTTTGTTTTTGCGGATACTTTTATAAAAGGTGTTATGAGGAAAACATGTCTTCCGCTTTGCTGGTGATTTTGGAATATTGATTTGCATGTGTTAAATTTCTTTTTATAACTTTCTCAGGTTTGACATTATTCAACAGTATTGATTCATAGTGGATTTTTATTTTCCAGATCAATTTAATGAAGCAGTAACAAGCTTTTGTTCATTTTTAAAACTTAATTTACAGGGACCCCAGGCTGAGCCTGAGTGTAGATCGAATATTTTTATCATTATAAACTGGCTTTTAGCTATATTTTATAAATATTTTGTATTATTTGGATGTTTTTTTATATTCACTGATATTATGGACCAAAGATAGGTCAATGGTAAAGTATTTCACCATCATACAAAATGATTCAAAATTAATTGTTTAATTTTCTTGCTTATGTAAATATGTTTCATTCATCATTGTGTGCAATTTTTCTTCGAATTTAGTAGCATATTAAGTGGTGTTCTTACTATGCAGTTTGTTGCACTGAGTTGTCACATACAATTTGCCAATCCTACAAAAATCTAAAGAGTAACTATTTGTATTGTCTGGGAAGACGTTACATCATAAGATTCTGTGATGATGTCAACCAAAGCTTGCCAGTTTAAAGATACAGTAGAATCTTGTTGGGTCGAACTCAGAAGGGTCAAATACACTGCAACGCTCGAACCAAAAATGAAGTCCCGAGTTACACTAACATGATGGTGACCGAATGGAAGGAGCAGGAAATAGCCCAGTGATAAAGTGTTCGGTCTGGGATCGATCCCTGTCGGTGGGCCCATTGGGCTATTTCTTGTTCCAGCCAGTGCACCATGACTGGTATATCAAAGGCCATGGTATGTACTACCCTGTCTGTGGGATGGTACACATAAAAGATCCCTTGCCGTTAATCGAAAAGAGTAGCCCATGAAGTGATGACAGCGGGTTTCCTCTCTCAACCTGTGTGGTCCATAACAATGTCTGATGCCATATAACCGTAAATAAAATGTGTTGAGTGCGTCGTTAAATAAAACATTTCTTTCTTGTGACCGAATGGTTGGGTCGACGTACCTGATGGGTCGAACACCTTCTCAAGCACTGACAGGGTTCGAGCCAACATGATTCAAATGTATTTTGCATAAAAATTACCATTGAAGTAAAGAAATTATCAGTGTACAAAACGTAATGATGATATTATGTGTACATTACAATAAAACAATAGACCACATGAGAGTTCTGATTATTTTCGGTTTAGCAGTAAATTCTGGTAGATGAGACATTTAATTCTACATATTTATACTTCTGTGTACACATAATCCTATTTGCCATTCATTTTGACAATATATATATATATATATTTATTGTTTAACTTTAAGATTGTTTTGCATTTCAGTTGCTGGCTTGAGCTACATTTTTGCAATATGTAGTACTTAGGTATATCAATTGCTTCTGATGTTTGAATTTGGGTAAAAGATGTCTGATCAACATCATCTGCGATCGCCAACACCTGTTGGAATAGTTGACCATGTTAGTACTCTCTCGGAAAACTTGGCTGAGCTCGTTGAGAATGAAGATTACAGTGACATCACTCTGATCGTTGAGAAGACTCGCTTTCCTGGACACAAAATCATATTGGCTTCGAGGTCGGAATACTTTAGGTAAGCACCTTAAATCTGGACACGTTTTGTAAGCTGTGTTTTGTAGTATATCTTTTATATTAATTAAATTACAGTATTTAAACATACACACCGGTATTGGTCTTTGCATGCCTCTGAGAATTGAAAACCTGCTTGACCCATTTATCGGTTATGCAGCAGTAAATCCAGGTAACCCAGGGAACATTTTGTTTTCAAAATCTTGATTAGTGATATTTCTAATCATTTGAAAATTGATTAGCAACTACTGTTTAATGTTTTAAATTGTGTAGCGATCTCTGATACGATGCTCAACAAAATGTTATCTGACCCATATCTTTTTGTGCAGCAACCATTGTCAAAGTGTTGAAATAACTGTATTATATTTTGTATATAAATTAACCCACATACTGAAATAATAGTCGGAGTGTTTTCTTGCATAATTGGTCTTTTCTTTCCGTGGTCTGTACCTGTGGTTCTTGATTGGCAAATGTATATTTAGACAGTCCCTAGACACTGTGTCTAGACACACTAAAAAGATGTGCCTCTTTTATTAAGATCACTGGGTATTGTGTGATAACCTCAAATCGTAATGGACTTTACTGGCTTTATTACTGTAAGTGATTCTGTAAAACCCTTGATTTAGTAGACTTTCCCATCTAAAATCACAAAACTGACCAATTATGTAGTCCCAGAGAAAAGAAAATTATCACTTGGGTATCGTGAGTGGTCGTTTTTGCTCGAATATATCCTACCAATAGGCCTAATAATATGCATTTTTTCTTTGGATTTTTTAAAAGAAAAAAATACTATAAGTATAACTCCATTTCATTATATTGATGCAAATTGAAATATATTTAGTTAAATAGTTTATTATACTATCAAGTCATTTATGTTGTTTTACAAGTCAGGTTGATGAAAGTGAAGCGCCTTGTCGTAAATTAGAGCATTTGTTTACACTGTGCATAATAGAAAAGTTGGATCTGAGCTGAAGTCACTTCGCCCCAAGCTATACCACCGGACGTCACAAAAACGAAACAAAATGGCTGCCCCCAGTTAGCAGGAATAATCACGTTTTTTTATTAATTCTAAGATTACGCGTTTTTCATTTGTTAAAGTGTCAGTATGTGTTGGTGGTCTGGGTATGCATCTTTCCAACACATAAGGCTCTTGAAATATCGCTAATCAAGATTTTGAAAACAAAATGTTCCCTGATACCCTGTATCTAATTTTAATTACCGTATATCTTCGCCTGTAAGTCGATCTCGGCTATAAGTCGAGTCCCTAATTTCAAGCCCTGAAAACGTCTTTTTTTATTGACCCGTTTATAAGTCGACCCATGAAAAACAACTTATAAATATTGAAGTATTTCTTATTTTCAGCACATGAGAACAATAATGTACAATATTTGAACAAAAGAAAATTATTTTACAAACTTCGGTTTTCACGTTTTGTACATCGCAATATAATCAGACTATTCCAATCAAACTATCATTATTACATAGCATCAAAACGAAATATTCCCTTAGTAGAGAGTGAAAGCTTTTTGACTGTTACTGTATGGTACTGTACAGATGGTTTTGTGCACAGACAACAACTTTATTTATAAACACTGCCAACAGATCACTACGATAAAACTGAAAGTATCACGTTTTGCCGCCATATTAATACATGTAAGGAGGATAACTCTGGAAAGTACACTGGTTTTTGTACCAAATGATGTGTGTCCCTATTGCTCTAGATAGTGAACTGCAGAGATCAGTCTATTTTAAGGGAAATCTCAGTAATATTCATGAAGTTAATCACCGCCAAAACATTGTTTGAACAACCATTAATGCCAGTGACCAGATTTCAAAATAAACTCAGGCAACAGGTAGTTAGTATTGTTTACATTTTTACTATTAGTGATGACTGTTAATTTAACTAAGTGGACTGTTGTCTTGGCATGTGAGTGAGATCGTACGCCTTTTCGCATAACGAAAACCGTTCTAATGCCAAAAAAAAGGTTATAAAAAATAAATGTGTCAAATTAACATATTTGAGTATAAATACATGGCATACTTCAACAATAAAACTTGTAAAATAATCCCCAAAACAGTAATATTTTTTGGTGAAATTTTTTACCCTCTTATAAGTCGACCCCCCAAGTTATAAAATAATTTTTGGGTGAAAAAAATTCGACTTATAGGCGAAGATATACGGTATAAGTAAACTTGTTTGGACAGATGTATGTGAATGTTTTGCAGAAGCACTATAAACGTGCATGGGTTTTACCTCTACTGTGCATATGAATTTTCACCAATAATATTAAAGGAGCTCAATCACGGATTTAGTGGGCCTTGTTTCTCTAAATATGCATTATAAATGGAAATTACATTCATTTGGAATACCATACCTAGTTACTGTATGATCCAAAACATTTTAATTGAACTATGATTGAGGGAATTCCACGACATGCTTCATTTTTAAAATATGGACATTTTCTTGTAAAAAGTTAAAAAATATATGGAAAAACTGACTCGTAGTGATAGGCTATATATATACAACAACCGTATAATGTATTTGTGGATTTTATATAAACGATCGCCATGTATAGAGACTTGGCAAATGAGGGCCGGCTATATACATGGCAAATAATAAAAAATATATTATTTCATGACAAAAATAACCGCGAATACACTGAAATAAAATAATAAACTGTCGGAACATGAACTCACCATTTATTATTATTATTATTATTAGGCGCATGTGCAAATTATTTTGACTGGTTCGCCAAGTGGTATTTCGGTTTTAATGTATAGCGTAAAAAACCCCAGTGTACTGTTGCATGTTTTGTCATCCAAAGGTTGGCTAATTATTACTTAACCCAGTTGAATCCAGTTCTACTTGCAGGGACAAGTTCAGCCTGCCATTTGTGAGTGTGTGCACACACGTTAATCTTGCATTTTTATAGCCAAAACTCCTCCAGATAAAACACAGCCCCTCTACCCCAAAAAGGTAGTAGTAGGCTAATAATAATAATAATAATAATAATAGTAATAGTAGTAGTAGTAATAATAATTGTGTATTATTATTATTATTATATGTATTATAATGTTGGTAAAATCACGTCGCGGTGAGGTGAGGTGGGTGAGTGCGGTTGTTACAGAAATGTTACATAAATTTAGAGGGGGACCCGGGAGTGGTCTAAGCTTTACTAGTAGCCTATAAAAAATGTATTTTGAGTTTTATTGGCCCTTGCAATTTTGAGCATTTGAAATGTGACTAAATACAGCAAAATAACTTTTTAGTGATATTTATTTACGGTAAAATTAACTTTTTTACAAAATTTACGTAAGCAGCCTCAAAATTGCAATTTGTTAGTTTGTGTACTGTCCGTAGTTAGTTTCTCTTTCAGTTAATCTACCTCAGCCGCTGATAATTTGTAATTGTTATTTTTATTTATTTATTTATTCATCATCATCATCATCACCATTATCATTATTATTATTGTTACTATTATTATTTATTATTTATTTATTTATTTATTTATTTATTATAATTAATTTTTTGTTAGTACTGTAGGGACAATATGACGCTATTCATATATCTATGGAAAACGTACACAAAAGGGTCCGCTAAATTCATATACTCGCCCACCCCGTCCCGTTCCAAAAATGCACTGTTCGTACAGTACTTAATATGCATTCCTCCTGTTCCAGATGGTTCGGTAATATGGATCAATCAAATGCATGTACTTATTTACCGCCTATATACATTTTTGCTGTGAATATAGCCAGCCCTCGTTAGTGGAGGCTAGAGTAGTTTGATTTAAATCATGATTTAAATCACTGCAAAAAAATCATGCATTTCGAATTATTATTTTTTTATTATGTTTCATTTGATTTTTATGATTATTGCATTTATTTTTATTGATTATTTTGTAAAACGTGATTTATCAGTTAACTTGCAGTACAAAAAATGAAGTGTTATTTAAAATCAATTGTTACTTACGCTAGATAATTATTTTTACATATATTTATAATTGAATTGCAATTAGATTTCAACACCATGTAGTCTTAACAAGTCATACTGATCAGTGACAATTCCCCCAAATCTATGGTTGGGATGATCCTGGGAGATCAACACAATAGAAGGTGTCAAGTGAAGCCACTCTGCTTCAATGTGGTAAATTGGACGAATTTGGGGATGCTCTAAGAGTCAGATCTAACAGATGTGACTTGAAGTCACTGACTTCACGTGTCAAATCACCATATATAGCCATCCTGGCTAAACACCAAGTACTTAAACATTAACTCAATAATCCCCAAAATGTATTTTGTTAACTCATTTCTAGATGTTCGAGGTATTTCCTTTCAGAATGCAGTGAAGCTTCCAAATCGTGTATTTAATAGGGAGCAAGTATTCAATTCAGAAGCTCCAAATTAAAGTTAAAAAAAAAAAAAAAAAAAAAAAAAAATCTGAATTTAAAAAAATCTGATTAAAAAAGATTTTTTTTTTTCAACCCTTGTGGAGGCTATAGACACGACCTTCGTGTATATATATAGTCACATCGTATATAAACACCGTCTAGTTCAGAATATTCTTTAAAAATGTAACAATAGAGGTATTTCGCATTCCTATTGCGCATGCGCGCGAAGAGTAACGTCCCTTGACAAAATAGACTGAAACTAGTCTATTTACAAATTGGGGGGCGTGACAGACAGGTTGTTATGGGTGACTTGAGTAGCTTCGTAGGAGACTTTTAAACTTTGGCAACTAACATGTACATATTTCGAATTAGATGGTATAATGGCCGTAGAAAACGGTCCGCTGAAATTTACAGCGGAATGGTTCAAATTAAAGGGACATTCCTGAGTTTGCTGCATTGTAAGATGTTTCCGACTAATAAAATATTTCTACGATTAAATTTACATATTAAATATATTTTCTTGTTTAGAATACCAGTGTCTGTATATTCAATGTGTTTCTGATCGCCTTAATATTTGTAAGAAGCCCAGACTGGATTTTGTCTTCAAATAACTTCGTACATAAGAAAAAACTATATTTTAGGAAATAAGATGAAATTTAACATAGTACAAATATTACAACGATCAGAAACACGTTTAATATACAGCCTCTGATATTTTATGCAGAAAAATATATTTGATATGTAATTACAATCGTTAAAAAGTCTCTGTTAGTCGATAACATCTTAAAAAGTGCAGCAAACTCGGGAATGTCCCTTTAAAAAGCAGTGCAACAACTTGGACAAAGTCTCTGCGACTCGTACCCGAGGGTTTTGATAACGCCAGATTAAAAGACTATCTCGTAAAAAGTATAAACAAAACAGTTGACAGATTCCATAGGTTATGCCATCGACAGGTTATGGCATCGATCGATATATATATTTGAGAGAGAGAGAGAGAGAGAGAGAGAGAGAGAGAGAGAGAGAGAGAGAGAGAGAGAGAGAGAGAGAGAGAGAGAGAGAGAGAGAGAGAGAGAGAGAGAGAGAGAGAGAGAGAGAGAGAGAGAATACACACACACACACACACACACACCGATTAAGACAGGTGGCCGCTGAGTACAGGTTGCCACATATATAGTCTTTAAAACATTTGTTGTTGTTTCTTGTTTTACCGTCTGTACTGCTAATTAACGGATTTGTGCTTCATAGTTGACTATAAATCAACTTTTGACATGTTGTCTCCTTCAGAAATAATGCAAATAGAATATATTAAATTAACCGTTCTCCACAATTTTGTTTTCTTTTTCCATTTAATTATTTAATTCCAACTTCATGCGATGTATTGTTATAGTAAGTGAATCTACAAATGTCAAGCGTAGCCTGCCCAGAGGCAATTAGATGCATGTCAGAATCATACTTCCTTAATTGATACACAGTGGAGATGTCGGGACTGAATGGGTACTAGTATTCCTGAAGGTGTGAAGATCAGTTATTTGCTGCACCTTGTCGCTGTTGTTAAAATATCCCTTTTATATCAGAGTAAAACTTTACTGTGGCCGCTTAATGCAGGTATTTTAGCGATTTGGGATCCGATTTAGGTGGCCGCTGGCCGCGTTAGACAGGTGACCGCTTATTACAGGTGCATTTACATTATAAATCGCTTGGGAGGAAAAAAGTGACCTCTTAAGGCAGGTGACCGCTGAGTACAGGTGGCCGCTAGGACAGGTTTGACTGTATATATATATATATATATATATATATATATATATATATATATATATATATATATATATATATATATATATATATATATATATATATATCAGAAGGTGTTTTGTTGCATTTTTCTTAGTGTCTATCTAATTGGGAAAAGTTAAAAAAAGGAATTGATTTTATGCTGTTACATGTATATCCATAAAGTGGGAATTTAAAAAAAAAGGGGGATTTGAGGGGAGGGGGGGTTTGAAGGTAGGTGCCGTTCTGTTTACCCATACACACATTTTTATACAGTGTCAACATGAACGCATTGGGTATTATACGAAATATATTTATTTTCTTTACTGTTAATGTGTTTTCCACCATATCTAAGTATATAAAATACTAGACGGAACGTCCTGTACACAGCCGTCATCACTCTATATATATTCATATATCATTATTATTATTATTATTATTATTTAAGGAGTGTCTGTTATTTCTTTTACGTTCATCGGGGTATGAACAAAATAAATCATCTGTAAATTGTGTGAATCGGCGAAGCCGTTCTCACATAAGTTTGCGGATGATTTTTTTGTTCATACCTAGATGAACGTAAAAGTAATAACAGACAATACTTATAATTAAATTTGAAACACACTGAGTAATAATAACATTAAAAGTTCATATATATATATATATATATACTCTTCAAAAGAAGAAACGCAAAACCACATTGTCGTAACATTTGGAGAATTGATTTAATTATTGAATGGTGAGTCCGATAATTACCAAATGTTGCAGGATTGTTCACAATTCACTCTAGTCCATTGTGAGTAAGTGATAGGACACACCACCAAGGTCAAGGTCATCTGGAGTCAATACCGGGTGTGGCCTCCGCGTGTGTTGACAACTGCCTGGCACCGCCTGCCCATTGAAGCAACCAGAGTACGGATGACGTCCCGGGGGATGGTGGCCCACTCGGCCTGCAAGGCTGCTGCCAGCTCGGGCAGGGTCTGGGGCTGTGGTTGTCGCTGTCGGAGGCGTCGGTCCAACTCGTCCCATAGATGCTCAATTGGGTTCAAATCCGGTGATGTCGATGGCCAAGGAAGGACATTAATGTTGTTGTTCTGTAGGAAAGCCATTGTGAGACGTGCTGTGTGAGGCCTGGCGTTGTCATGTTGGAACACTGCGTTGGCGTTGGCCATAACTGGAACGATGTGTGGCCGGAGGATCTGGTCAATGTAGCCCTGTGCATTCAGGTTGCCCTGCACATGGACCAGGTCAGTTCTGCCAGTGTGTGAGATGGCTGCCCACACCATGACACTACCCCCGCCGAATCTGTCCACTTCCTGCACGCAGTTTGCCGCATAACGTTCACCACGACGCCTATACACGCGACATCTTCCATCATGACGTCGGAGCAGAAATCGGGACTCGTCACTGAACCACACCTGTCTCCATCGCAGTTGAGGCCATTGTCGATGAATCTGGCACCACTGCAGTCGGAGTCGACGGTGTTGTGGTGTTAAGATGACACCTCGAACTGGACGTCTGGCACGAATTCCTACCTCACGTAGGCGGTTCCGTACGGTCTGGTCGGATATCCTGCGCAAACCTGGTATTGCTGCGGCTGTGGAGGTGGCAGTAGTCAATCGTTCCCGAAGGTGGCGTACCCGGATGTAGCGGTCCTGCCCGGGGGTAGTGACCCGTGGTCGACCGGATCTAGGGAGGTCACGTGTTGATCCATGTTGCTGGTAACGGTCCCACAGTCTGGAGATGGTGCTTGGGGACACATGGAATGCCCTGGCAACGGCCGTTCTGGATTCGCCTGCGTCTAGTCGGCCGATGGCATTGTTTCTCTGCGGTTCACTGAGACGTGGCATGTCCTGGATTGTCAACTGTCGGCCAGATACAGAGGCCAGGCAAGCGAACACCCTGCACTTTTATACTGTCGGTGTTCATGTTGCACGTGCAGACAACGCACGTGCAGTGGTGACATGGTTTGCACGTGGCTGCGTTTTTGCGAATATTCACATTTTGGAACTTTATTGTACAGTAGCTGCGTTTTATCGAATGTAACCGTGGGAATGTGTTTGGGACATGCAATGACCTTATATTCACAAAGCATGAACCGGTAGGAAACATAAAATCGGAGTTATAACCCATTTGTACCCTTTTGCGTTTCTTTTTTTGAAGAGTATATATATATATATATATATATATATATATATATATATATATATATTCTGTCGAGTATTGTCTGAAATATACATATATTTTCTGTATATACAAAATATATATTTATTTATTTTATTTACTGTTTACTACCATATCTAAGTAGAGAATACTAGACCGCCCTGTATAGGAACGTTCTGTACATAGCTGTCCTGACTACATATATTTTTTATATATTTACACACGCCACGTTATATATTTTATTGAGTATAATTCGAAATATACATATATTTTCTTTATATACAAAATATATATTTATTTTCTTTACTGTTAATGTGTTTTCCACCATATCTAAGTATACTAGACCGCCCTGTGTAGGAACGTCCTGTACAGAACTGGTAAGGTTTTGGTCCCTTATGCGTTCACTGGCTTCCCTCCTACAAAATGTACCGAACAAACCCTCGTACTTAGAGTAACATTAAAATTGTTTTCTACGTGAAACGATTACCCACAAACGTTTCCGATATCCATTGGCTGGATATCGATGGAAGGATAACGAATTTCCCGGACATATGCGATTGGAACAGTTATTAATTGAACAATGGTCGTGGCCTCCCATTGCTTTTGCCCCCCAATTTGCAGATAGGTCTATTTTGGCGAGATCTCGCGAAATCTCGTGGTTTGCGTCCTCGAGTAACTCCGCAACGGGCACATGCGCAGTGGAACGAGAAAGAGGACTATTCCTATCTCAAGTCGGCTGTTATGGCATATTTTGTATAATAATGAATTTGACAAGGTGGAAAATGATGGTGTTTATGATCCAGATGTTTAGAGTTTTTCGCGTATGATTAACGATAAATTTACCTATAGATGCAAAGGCCTAACTAGTCGGGGATTGTCGACATTTAACATCCTTCTGTTACTAAAATAAATTAATGTATAAGCTTAATATCATTCAGTACATGTTTTTATTAATTTTTAATAACTTATTTTCATTGGGGTTTTTTTTCTTCTATTTCCCTACATCGCAGAGGACGGTCAAGCGTTCTCGTTACACAAGCTTGGTAAATCGCTTTGGCACTGCGCTTATTCAGGGAATGCCTGTCACGTGACTCAAAATAATACGTCACACCTCTGCTCTCCAAATAGCCATTATTTTTCTCAGAATTATGGACAGTACCCATAATTCAATTATTTTTTATAAAATATCATTAATAAGTGTGATATGGTGGTTATGTAGATGGTTCAATAAAGTACTTTTAGGTACAAATCAAATGTATATATTGTCATATAATGTTTTGTTGGGTCAATAATTAAGTCAACCATCCGTGACAGAGTGCGTTTAATGTAAGTTCCGTGAAAAATCCTGTGAAAAGCCCAACTGTTATTTTCTGTTGTAGAGCTTTACTATTTGGAGGAATGAAGGAGTCATTGCCTGGAGTGACGGAAATTGTTCTCCAGGACACACCACCAGTAGCATTTTCGTCTTTACTCAAGTACATGTACACTGGTCGCATGAATCTGCTGGACTTTAAGGTAAGATAGAACAGTGGACCTATTTCACTGAATAAAGCAGCAGATACATTTCTTATTATGGAGAAGATGTTTCATATTTATTGACAACTATCACTGTATCAGGCATCTGAAAATTGCAAAAACAATCTTGTTTGTCTTGTACTCGTACAAATCTAAGTTTGATATAAGCAACATTAGTATACTATGTACAGTAACAATACACATTCTGATGTGACACCACTTACAGTGAAATAACAGTTTCTAGAAACTTTCTGCTATGAAGATGACAGCTCCTGGTAGTTATTTCACCAGTGAATGATAGCACTGATAATTCACTGAATGTTAAATATGTAATAAATAATTCTTATCAGGTATGCAGAAAAAGAATAGAACTGCTAGGAGTTTTTTTTATAAAGAAATTATGTTGATTTGTGCTGGCCCATCTTGTGTTTTATGCTGCAGTAAATGACTACCCTGAATAAATATTGTTCAGTGATATAACTAGTGTGGGGAATTGGTTGGAATTTCATCATTGGTCATTGATTAAATAATCAGCACGAATTGAGTTGTAAATTCTGAAAGTGCACATTGAAAGAATGTACCAGGAGCAAAAGGTCTATTTGAGAATTGATCATATGGGAGAGTGAGAGACATGGTAATAAATATTAGAACTTTCCCTACCGGTCGATAAGAAAATTTGTTTTCTGGACCTTTTTTTTTTGGAATGCCTCAAGATATTGAGCTTACAGATAAAGTTTGACTTTTATGGCTATTTACCCATTTTTCACAGAGTTATGGCCCTTGAACATATGAGATAAAAGAAAGTTCTGGGCCCGGTAGAGGACATGCTTAGAATACTTGTTATTTTATGTGTTAGGTGGGTCAGCCGAGTCTTTTCCCCTTTGTTCATATGCTTTCAAGAAAAAATGTAGTTTGTGGTTAGTTATATAAAAACCCAACTTTCCGTCACTCCCGTTTGATCAATTCTGAAACAGCCCAAACTGTACCCTCCTGCCCCAGAATTGGTCACTGGCAATGTCAGAGATTAAATCTGGGGTGGGTGTGTCTGAACCTTTGGGATATGGGCATGTTAAAACCATTCACAGTGCTTGCGTTCACCGATTCTATTTTATAGTGATATTTCGTTTGCATAGTGGAAAGATTGGTGCACATAATGTTCTTACTTTTTCTTTAACAGGAAGAGAATTTGTTGGATATTCTTGGACTTGCACACAGATTTGGTTTTGTTGAATTGGAGTCTTCAATCTCGGATTATTTGAAAGCTATTCTGAACATTAAGAATGTTTGTGTTATTTATGACCTGGCCAACATGTACAGTTTGACATCACTGTGTAATGTGTGTAAGGAATTCATTGAGCGGAATGCTTCCGAGATCCTGCGCTGTGATTATTTCTATTCACTATCACAGGTGCGTTGCTATTCAGTAAAAACTTTTATGGAATGTATTATTATTATAATTATTATTATGAAAATGTTTACACTAAAATGTAAGAATTTGAGTTGGGGGAAAAACTTTTACCAATTTGGTGGACTTAAATTTTTTGTATATTAGTTTGCCCACAGCCAACCATTTAGATGAAACCTAAAATGGAATTTTTTATTTTGAGTTTTAAAAATAAAAATAATTTATTCTATTCAAATGATGTAATGTTAAAGGTTATTAACTAGAATGATCTATTGGTACCCAGTGTTACAGGAAATCAGCTTAAAGTGCTTTGTAATGCTTCAGATTATTAATGCCCAGCAGTATTTTGTGAAATAATGAAAACTTGATCTTTCTGTTAATATGAGAAATAAAATAGCTATTTGTTATTTCTGGTTTAATCTCCCCCCATCACAACCAGTGTCCCATGACTGGTATATCAATGGCCATGGTATGTGCTGTCCTGTTTGTGGTAAAGTGCATAAAAAAGATCCCTTACTGCTAATTGAAACTTGAAGACTAAGTGTCAGAATTATCAAATGTTTGGTATCCAAGTGCTATAGTTGTCTTGTTAAATAAAACAAACTAACTTCTACTTCAGTCTTCTGCTAGGCAGTTGTTGTCAAGAGATTCTTTCTGTGCCCAAGAAATAGACATTTTCTGTGCTGTGCGTGAGTGGGCAGAACACAACCCTGGCCAGGACCCGACGCCAATACTGGACATGGTCAGACTACCACTCATGACGATGAACGAACTGCTCAACATTGTACGGCCCACAGGACTCGTCTCCCCTGATGTCATTCTAGATGCCATCAACACACAGATCCAGTGTAGAAACAACAAACTACAGTACAGGGGATATCTCAGTAGGTTTTCTTTTGTTTAGTGTCTTAATGCATTCCTTTGTTTCTCTAAGGGCTTTCTTACTTAAAGGAATGCTAAAGCAAGGCTTTTGGACTGGTGTGCATATTCAACGATACATAATGCACATTATTGCTTAATATCAACAAGTATAATCGTATAGTTAATTAATAAAACGGTTAAATGTGACGGCTGTTATATATAACGGGCGCAGCCATTTTGTACCATCCCAGTGAATGGTGAGCTGGTGGTTACGTAATACCTAACGTGTCATGTCAGGAATTAGTCTTTGAACTGAAGAAACAAAACATAACTGATTTTTGCATGTGCATCGCAATATTCTGTAATAATATCTATCCCAGTAACACAGCAATGTGTATATGTGGTTTATTTTTCAATACAAAATAAACCACCATTGTCAAAGTGTTGAAATAACTGTATTATATTTTGAATATAAATTAACCCACGTACTGAAATAATAGTCGGGAGTGTTTTCTTGCTTAATTGGTCTTTTCTTTCCGTGGCCTGTACCTGTGGTTCTTGATTGGCAGGTGTACATTTAGACGGTCCTTAGACACTGTGTCTAGACACACTAAAAAGACGTGTCTCTTTTATTAAGATCACTGGGTATTGTGTGATAACCTCAAATCGTAATGGACTTTACCAGCTTTATTACCATAAGTAATTCTGTAAAACCCTTGATTAAGTAGACTTTCCCATCTAAAATCACAAAACTGACCAATTACGTAGTTCCAGAGAAAATAAAATTATCACTTGGATATCGTGAGTGGTCGTTTTCGCTCGAACGTATCCTACCAATAGGCCTAATATGCATTTTTTCTTTGGATTTTTTAAAAGAAAAAATACTACAACTCCATTTCGTTATATTGATGCAATTTGAAATATATTTAGTTAAATAGTTTATTATACTATCAAGTCATTTATTATACAAGTCAGGTTGATGAAAGCGAAGCGCCTTGTCGTAAATTATAGCATTTGTTTACACTGTGCATAATAGAGAAGTTGGACCTGAGCTGACGTCACTTCGCCCCAAGCTATACCACTGGTCGTCACAAAAATGAAACAAAATGGCTGCCCCCAGTTAGCAGGAATAATCAATTTTTTTTTATTAATTCTAAAATTACGCGTTTTTCATTTGTTAAAGTGTCAGTATGTGTTGGTGGTCCGGGTATGCATCTTTCCAACACATAAAGCTCTTGTTGGAGTTTAGTCTACCTTTAAAGGATTTTCCATTTTAATAATGTACACTGGACAAAAGTGATAGAACAACATTCTAATTATTTAATTATTGATTGAAAGTGATACCTTAATTTTTTTTTTTAAACTTTCCCACTTGCATATTTATAATAATGGGATCTAGTGAAAATCCGACCTTATGGTAGTACTAAACCAAATAACTTCCGGCTGGGTCAAAGTTCGAGGTGCACCCAACTTTTGATAGTCCTGTGATTGGTGATAAATGTGAGTGTGTTGGTTGTAAAAAAAAGCAATTTTATTTCATCTAGTACCACTGTGTCAAGTAGTCTTTTGCCTGAAAAATATATGGGGTACCTGTAAAAAAGACGTACTCAAATGTTTTGCGTACTAGGGTAGTCATAGACGCTACCTGTTATCTCAGAAATGAGCAGCTTGACACCCAATTTTTTCTGATTCACTTTAAGGGTGAGGGGTGGTAGTATTTATATTCATGGCGTTCATTTCGATTGATATGCTGCAAGTAGGAGTTTTAGCCACATATGTTACTATTGTCGTTTATGGGATTTATACACCGTTATAGACTATTAATTGCCAACAGTTGCCATAATATTTGTAGGATTTATAACAAATCACATGAGCTGATCTTGTACAACCATTGCAGATTGTACAGCAGATTTTAAAAATTAATTTGCACATGTTGACCATAATTTCTTAAATAAAATCACTGTAATTTGTAAAAAAAATAATTTAAGAAACATTCATCATGCTTCAATTTAATAAGACAATAAGTACTTCAAATATAGGTGATAATGTCTTTTTGGTGCTGTTTTTAACCGTATTGTTTTGTTCAGTGATGGATGAAAATGTTGCAACATCACGGCATGGAAGTCAGGTTCTTCGTGGTGAGATGAAGTCGTCACTTCTGGATGGAGATCGTCGGACCTATGACTTGGATCGTGGCTTCTCTCGTCACCCGATTGACGATAACAATGGGCAGGGAATAGTTGTCAAGCTAGGTCAGGCTTTTATGATCAATGCCATAAACATGTTGCTGTGGGACAGAGATATGAGGTAAGCTTTACATTATTGTAAAACATAAATTATGCACATAGTTACTTTGATTGTCAGTTAGGGAACTTTATGTCAAATTCAAGACATAAGAGTGATTTTACTGATGAAGGAACCACCTTGGGTGATGGAAGTGCAAGAAAAAGACAATGCCAGTGTTTTTTCACCAATTGAGCATCACTTAATTTTTCCAGATTCTAAATGAGATGGGCACTTAACTTTGACCTTCCATTGCTAAATCACTTGGAATCCAATACTATGTGAAACAATACTAATCTCTTTATTTAATCCTATTTGTGTGAAATAGTAAACTCAACCTACACTCCAGTGGGTTTGATCTCATAATGAAGTTAAATATATATATATATATATATATATATATATCATCTCCATTACCAAGTCAGTGGTTATTGATTGATGGTGTCAGAGTTCAGGTGAAATGTTATGTGTATATTATGTATTTACATTTATGCCCATCCTGCCATGGAGTATTAGACTTGCTTGTCCTTTGTGATTGATATGTACATCTCAATCAATCCGAATAAACAAAAATTAGATTATTACTTACATCAGGGCCTGTACTTATAAAACTTAAAGTCCAGACTTTAATAAAGTCCAGACTTTAATGTAATGCTATTTGAATGGCGTTGCCATGACGTTGAAGTCTGGACTTTATTAAAGTCTAGACTTTAAGGTTTATAAGCACGGGCCAGACCTCACCATTTAAGGGCAGCTATCACTTTCGCTCCTAATCACTCCCTGCAGACTCATTCAAGAAGAGTGATTTTTAACTCCCCTTATACTGTGCATTGTTTTATATCATTTCAATTTATTTTTATGCTTATATCCAGTTAAGGTTCACCAAGCTGTCCTGGGCACACATCTCAGCTATTTGGGCTGTCTGTCCAGACAGTGGGCTAGTTGTTAGTAGTTAGTGAGAAAGAAGAGGGTGTAGTGGTCTTACACCCACCCACTGAGTCGTTAAAACTTGCTCTGGGTGGGAGCCGATACTGGGCTGCGAACCCTGTATCTACCAGCCTTAAGTCCGATGGCTTAACCACGAGACCACCGAGGTCCGTTTTTGTATCAATATGGTAACATCTTAAATAACTCATCATATTCTAAGTTAGGGGAGAAATTAATCGCTCCCTTAAATGTTTTCATGTCATGGCACCGGCCTCGGTGGCGTCGTGGCAGGCCATCGGTCTACAGGCTGGTAGGTACTGGGTTCGGATCCCAGTCGAGGCATGGGATTTTTAATCCAGATACCGACTCCAAACCCTGAGTGAGTGCTCCACAAGGCTCAATGGGTAGGTGTAAACCACTTGCACCGACTAGTAATCCATAACTGGTTCAACAAAGGCCATGGTTTGTGCTATCCTGGCTGTGGGAAGCGCAAATAAAAGATCCCTTGCTGCTAATCGGAAGAGTAGCCCATGTAGTGGCGACAGCGGGTTTCCTCTCAAAATCTGTGTGGTCCTTAACCATATGTCTGACGCCATATAACCATAAATAAAATGTGTTGAGTGCGTCGTTAAATAAAACACTTCTTTCTTTCATGGCATGGCCTGCTTATATAACAGCATATTCCTATTTTAAATTTTGTTAGCCATTTTGCCAGCTTTGTTTTATTTAACATAACAGTAGAACCTATCACCATTTGCGAGGTATAGATAAGACAATTCCAACCCCAAGGGACAAAAAAATTTTCTCCAGAGGGTTGGAATTGCCTTATCTATACCTCACACCGGTGATTGATTCTTTTTCTTTCCTATTTAATTCAATAACAAAACATTAATTTTGTAAGCTACGGTTTGTTTATTGTAGAACGATTTGTAAATGTGTTGACAAGTGTGTAATCATAAATAATACCTGGTGTTCTCACCAACGAGTGTGTAAGAATGATTTACCTAGCACCGGCGTGCTAGAAAGATTTATCTAGTACCGTGCAAAAGCTAGCTAATTCAGTCCAGTGGGCAAGAAATTTATATCCATCACATTACACAAATAGTGAGGTGATTTTATTACCAATGTTTTGTGTTGTTACCTAGCAGTGTGTACATTGTCAGTCTTTGTTTTTTTCCACTTTAATGTTGTTAAACAAAACAAGCTTTCATTTTCTCTAGGTCGTATTCTTACTACATTGAAGTTTCTATGGATGACAAAGATTATGAACGTATAATTGATCACACACAACAGTTGTGTCGATCCTGGCAGAGATTGCGATTTCCTGAGAGAGTTGTTAGGTTAGTGGAACATTTGTGTGACTACTGGAAACCATTTATTATAAAACCGATTTTCTGCAGTCTGACCCAAATGTTAATAAGTTTGGTCAGTAGATACTTTGTTTTCATTTTTAGTTTTAAAGAAATGATATGAAAATTATTGCTGAAAATAAAATAAATTTTTAGTGAAATGTGCTATGTTCTAGAAGGCGTCATCTTACTGATACATTGCTCAATTAATGGATTGTTCAAATTATTTGTTAATTTATGTCACATAGATATGAAACAGCATATAATGGATATACGCCTGGTGAAATATGTAGTCACTTTCAGCTTTTATTATCGTCTTACAATAAAAATAAATCTATGACTAATTGTTGAAGCAAAACTTATTTTACTTTCAGATATATTCGGATCGTGGGTACTCATAATACAGTGAACAGAGTCTTTCACGTAGTGGGAGTTGAGTGTATGTATATGTCGACGCCATGTACATTGGAACAAGGTTTACTTGGTATGTCTTCACCTGTAGCATATTCACATTGTTAAGCAATCAAGGGAAGTCACAACTGATAAATTTACATCATACTGAATCATTTGCTAGAGCCTACAGGTTACTTATTCTTGTCATTATATGCTTTTTTTTGATCCCTCAACAACTTCATTAAGGGGGATGTTACATCTTACCCATGTGTATGTGACACACGATACCACTTCCATTTCTCATTCAATTTTCAAAAAACTTCACTTTTAGGTATAGGCTTAGACTTAAAGAGTATTTTTACATGCCCCTATACCACTAAGGTTTTAGGCATGTCCATCCCCGGTCCGGTCTCTCGATAGCCAGTGGCCTGACCCAGGACAGTTAGGTATAGGATGATATCTTGAACAAGTTCACATTTTGTCTCTCTCCATCAACGGTCAAGGTCATTGTTAAAAAAAATTGAAATATGTCACTTCTCTAGAGACTCATTTCTCATCTGATTTTAATAAATATATATGAAAATAGAATCATGTTGTAAAATTACATAACTTTAAACCATCACTAATATCTTGAAAATTGTTGGATGCTGTTAAACGTTTTAATACGTATTTCAAAATTAAAAACAAAATATTGGCTAATTAAGAGTTGGTGTGGTGGAAGCCAACAGAATAATCTTATAATAAGGTTAACTCTTTCCCTCCCATTCTCGACTACAGTTGAGACATGCAAAACAAACGTAAAAACCTATTCTCGACATAAACACAGCTGTCAACATTCACAGGAGTTATCTATCTTGATTCTGTGAATGCTAGAACATAGTAGAATGACAATCAAACACGTTGAGTGTATTTTGTTGACAAGTATCCATATTTAAGTTGTTATCTCAGTATCAAAAAGAAAACAAAAAATTATCTAAATTTGTGTAAACATTGATGATGTAACGTGCACATGGGTTCGATTTCATGAAATTTCTTTGAATTTATTTGTATAATTATTTCTTTTAAAACATGTTGGACATTATTATTGAATGAAAACTTAAGATTTGTAAAGAATGTATTCGCCAAAAATAACTGATAATACAGACTTTGAAGTAGATAATGGAAGGATTACTCGTCGTCGATTGAAAGTCAAAATTAAACTGTCAAACAATAAACAATGACGTCATGGATCATGATCGTAGGGTTTACAAAACAAAAAACAAAAAAAATATATTAATAAGTTCTTCTGTAAATTTTATTTCGGTAACTAGACTCACTAATATGTTCTCTAAACTATGACACATCAAAATAGTTTTAAATTAGTTTTGTTTTTACAATTTGAGGTTGAATAATGTACGTTCAAAATTACATTTCACGCTGGAAACTTGGGTTAGTGATGACGTTTTCTGGTTGTAAAGCTGGGTGGATAAGAGTTAAATGAAAATAAATAAAGATATTTATTATTACTCTAACCTCATAAGAAAGCTGGGTTGGGATGTAACCCAGTGGTTAAAGCGCTCGCCTGATGCGTGGTCAGTTTAGGATCGATTCCCATCGGTGGGCCCATTGGGCTATTTCTTGTTCCAGGTAGTGCACCACAACTGGTATATAAAAGGCCGTGGTATGTTCTATCTTGTCTGTGGGATGGTGCATATGAAAGATTCCTTGCTGCTAATTAAAAAGAGTAGCCCATGAAGTGGTGACAGCAAGTTTTCTCTTTCAATATCTGAATGGTCTGTAACCATATGTCTGACGCCATATAATCGTAAATAAAATGTGTTGAGTGCGTCATTAATTAAACCATTTCCATTTTCATATTCATAAGAAAGTTTTTAATGATATTTTATGTTTGATGTGATTTTTTTTACTTGTATTGTAATTTTGTAATTTAATTCCAGTTCCAACCGAAAATGTTGCCACAATAAAGAAGAATGCGTGTGTGATTGAAGGTGTGTCGCGTAGTCGTGACGCGCTCATCAATGGTGAGACGCGACACTACGACTGGGATTCTGGGTATACCTGTCATCAGCTAGGTAGTGGGGCCATTGTCGTCCAGCTCGCACAGCCCTACATAATAGACTCCATAAGGTTTGTCTTGTCATATTTATTTAACCTCTGATTATCACACCATTTCACAATTTATTGTTTTAGCATATACAGTGCTTATAAAGCAAAATTCTTTGCAGTGGCTTGTTATGTTCCAGTAACTTCAGGTGATTCCATATTCATCTGTGTTTTTAAAGAACATTTTTCAGTTTTCACATGCTCTGCCTTTGAATTGGATTCCTTTAATGATTAATGTCAGATTGTCATTATTTATTGTCAGTTTGTGATGCTTATTTCCCCCAATGTTACACTTATATTGTCTTTTCCGTGTGTATGTTGCTCTGACAGTTTGGACAGATTTCTTTTTAATACACTAAGAACATGTTCTTGATAACACTTTATCATAAATTCACTTCCTTGATTGATTGAAAACTTATTTTGTTGCATAAACAACAAAAGGATTGGGCACAAGTTTGCCAAATTACTGGGCCTTTTCCTGTATATATACATACAATATAATGGCAACAATTACTTAATTATAATATAATAGTAATGTATACATATAAAATGTGTTTACAAATGTATTTTAATAACAATCAAATTGAGGAAAAGAGGGTGTTATGGACACAACCCCTGCAATTGCCCACGGCAGTCGGCAATGCCATGGAGTGTTTCATTCTCCACAGCACTTTTTTGCTGTGAACTATATTAGAAATTTGTTTAAGGCATGTTTTTTGCTGTGGACATTATTTATTCTAAGAGTGTTACCTCATTGTGGGTTCCTATAATTTTTCAGATTACTGTTGTGGGACTGTGATGACAGAAGTTACAGTTATTATGTTGAGGTGTCCACAGACCAGCAAAAGTGGCAAATGGTGGCTGACAAGAAAAATGAAGCATGCAAGTAAGTGTGTCGGTAATGTGTTAGAATGTTTTGTAATCAGTTCACTAGATTATCAGTTTTGTCATTAACAAGATTATCAGTTTTGTAGTTAAAAACGATTATCAGTTTTGTCCGATGTGTCTGCTTAACAATCTAATTAACATCAACATTAGGTTGATGAAGATTTGTTAAAGATTAGTATTACCAGATTACTAATTGATTTTTAAAGTGCAACCATCTACATGTACTTGAAAATATTTGCATTCCTGTTATTGTGAGATGTGTATTGTTCTTCTGATAGGTTTTAGAAGTAATTATTTTACTGCTCATAAACACTCATTATAATGAAATAATATTTGATGTTTTTAGATCTTGGCAGACCATCAGGTTTGAACGAAGACCTGTTGCACTTATTAGGATTGTGGGAATACACAACACAGCCAATGAGGTAATAGCGTTATACACAAATCAGCACTTGTTTTATAATGTAACACATCACTATACACCAATCAACACTTTAATGTAACACGGCACTATACACCAATCAACACTTGTTTTATAATGTAACATGGCACTATACACCAATCAACACTTGTTTTATAATGTAACACATCACTATACACCAATCAACACTTGTTTTATAATGTAACACAGCACTATACACCAATCAACACTTGTTTTATAATGTAACACGGCACTACACTCCAATCAACACTTGTTTTATAATGTAACATGGCACTATACACCAATCAACACTTGTTTTATAACGTAACACATCACTATACACCAATCAACACTTGTTTTATAATGTAACATGGCACTATACATTAATCAACACTTGTTTTATAATGTAACACATCAGTGAGCACTATACACCAATCAACACTTGTTTTATAATGTAACACAGCACTATACACCCATGAACACTTGTTTTATAATTTAACACAGCACTATACACCAATCAACACTTGTTTTATAATGTAATACAGCACTATATACCAATCAACACTTGTTTTATAATGTTATACAGCACTATGCACCAATCAACACTTGTTTTATAATGTAACATGGCACTATACACCAACACTTGTTTTATAATGTAACATGGCACTATACATTAATCAACACTTGTTTTATAATGTAACATCAGTGAGTGCTGTACACCAATCAACACTTGTTTTATAATGTAACATGGCACTATACACCAATCAACACTTGTTTTATAATGTAACACAGCACTACACACCAATCAACACTTGTTTTATAATGTAACACAACACTATACACCAATCAACACTTGTTTTATAATGTAATACAGCACTATACACCAATCAACACTTGTTTTATAATGTAATACAGCACTATGCACCAATCAACACTTGTTTTATAATTGTATACAGCACTATGCACCAATCAACACTTGTTTTATAATGTAACACAGCACTATACACCAATCAATACTTGTTTTATAATGTAACACAGCACTATACACCAATCAACACTTGTTTTATAATGTTATATAGCACTATGCACCAATCAACACTTGTTTTATAATGTAACACAGCACTATACACCAAGCAATATTTGTATAATGTTATACAGCACTATGCACCAATCAACACTTGTTTTATAATGTAACACAGCACTATGCACCAATCAATACTTGTTTTATAATGTAACACAGCACTATACACCAATCAATACTTGTTTTATAATGTAACAGCACTATGCACCAATCAACACTTGTTTTATAATGTAACAGCAGTATCAGAAAGTTGTAGTTATTTTTTTATTTTTTTTGCATTCGTAAACAAACATGTAAAAATTAAGTTCTGTAGTTTTTGGTCATCTAAATTTTTTTTTGAAAATATTAGTAATATATGTAAGTTATTTATTTTTGTGATATTATTTTGATCTCATTCATAACGAACATTTAAAAAATAGTGTAGTGTTTTGTGATCTAAAGTTATTTTTGAAAATAATAAACGTTTCAGCATGTTTTTATATAAGTTATTAGTCCGTAACTGGTCCAACAACAAAAAACTAGGTTTCGTCTCCATACTTCTGTTCATATGTCTGTCTGTCATACATATTGTTTTTCTACATCTTTTTTGCAATGCCTTAAGATATTGAGTTGAAATTTGGTGTATAGGCTTATCATGTAAGTTACAGATCAAATAGCCCAGTGGTAAAGTGCTGGTATGTGCTATCCTGCCTGTGGGATGGTGCATATGAAAGATTCCTTGCTACTAATGGGAAAATGTAGCAGAATTCCTCTCTAAGACTATGTAAAAATTACCAAATGTTTGACATCCAATAGCCGATGATCAATAAATCAGTCTGCTCTAGTGGTGTTGTTAAACAAAACAAACTAACTTTTCATGGCAGTTTACCCATTTTTTGACAGAGTTATGGCCTTTGAACATAGGAAATTTATTGTACCCAGTAGGGTAGTGGTACTCTTAAAATGCTTGTTTATTTTTACTGCATTTGTAGACAAGCTGATTATTAACATTGCAGGTTTTCCACTGCGTCCACTTCGAGTGTCCCGCAGACATGTCGTCGGGCTCTGGGAGCTCCTCGGTTCACGTGCCTGCCATGGGAGTCTCCAGCATTTCGCTGGTGGCCGGTCCGCCAATCAGTCCGTCTGTGAGTGTTGCCAACCACTCCCTGAACCAGCCCCCCAGCCACCCGCTACACCCGGGGCGGGGCAGAAACCAGCGCATCTCGCCCCGCTTGCAGTCGCCCGATCCAGAGAGTCAAGACATGTACGCGGGCCCAGACTTCTGTTCTCAAGACACTCCTGAAGCAGACAGGATGGATGCCGACAATCATCGCAATTAACTGCACCATTCTGCACTTTAAAAAAATGTCCACAGCAAAAAAACCAAGCCATTGAGAAACCAAGGCAAAAAAGTGCCGTGGATAATTAAAAACTCCACGACATTGCTGGTTGCCGTGGGCAATTGTGGGAGTTGTGGGGTGTATTGTTAGTGTGTCCCAATGGGCTGCTGATATCACATGACTATATCCAATACGTTTTATTGGAAGAGTATGTACTAATTATGTTTTCAGTACTGATGAATTGTTAAAACACTTTAATAATTTCCTGATTATGAAATGTTTTATGTTAAATAAACTATCAGGAAATTAGATTAAGTACATGTGTTGCATTGAACAACATCAAATTCAAAAGGTGTCCAAGTTTTAACGCCTGACTTCTTGGTGTCGGAATTTAAAATAAATAATTCACAGTGCCTGAGTGCCTTAGAAAGTCTTACGTTTACTAGCTGCACAAATTATTTCTTTATTTTAATCAGTAATATCTAATATTTATTAAATTAAGTTGTTATGCTTTAAAATTCTTTGACTTTCTTTTCTTGACAAGAGTGTATTATCTAATGATCAGTTATCAGTATCAGGTAGTTTTTTGTTTGACTAATTCTATAATGTTCACAGTCATTTATAGACAATTTTCATTATATGAGAGTTCAACATGCTGGTAGGTGAGACTGTTTAAAGTTAAATTCATATGATCCAAACATAATTTTGGATATATAACTATGCATCAAACAAAAGGTTGTTACAATAGCAAGACTGCTGTGATCTTGTATACTACTGTAAATAACTAACGAATCAAATATATTTAAATAAACTTGAAGTTCAATGCAGAAATTATAGTAATAATTTGTAATAAATAGTGAATTCATGTTGACTAAGTCACTTTAGATGAAAGTAGACTATTATTTAGGTGTGTGAACAACTTTCTTCTCTCTCTCTCTCTGATGTAGATACATACCTAGTAGAGAAATATAATCATTTGATATAATAATTTTGAATTCAGTGTGGTATTCAATAATCTGGGTTCAAAAATATTTTATCAAGAAAACTCAAAATATTGGACTCTGTGTTTTCATACATCAACATGTATAGTAAATTTCAAGTACAAGATGATTTTCCCAATATGTTGTACTTGAGTTTTTATGACATCTTGTTACATGTTCTAGAGGAATCAAAAAATCTCAGCTGGATTATCTTGTTTAGGTTTGTATTGCTGTTGGCCATGGTTACCACTACATTTTAAAACATAACAATTATGTTTGCATAGATTTAAATAGTCCACTATCTGTGGAATCGGTACGATCCTTCATTGTTGAAAAGATAATGTGGGGTTGTTTTTTTTAAACTTTAAACCATAGTTTTGAATAAATTCACCATTGAATCACGTTTTGTGCTTTCTGCCATAGACTGCATATAGATACTTAGATGTGACATTAATTCAACTATAAAGTGTTAAATTGTTTAAAACAAGAAAATGGTACATTATCATTTAATATGTGAAGTAATGTTTGTAGTTTTAAAATTTATCAAGGTTTTGCTTGCCTGCACTGGTCATACTGTTACATAAACTTTGTTTTGGTTCTGTTTGTGGGGTTTTAATCTATATATGCAACTGGAGTGAATGATGGTGTATGTGGTATGTAGTTTGTATTTATTGGTATAGTTCTTAATGTGTATATTTACAATTTTATATTATTTAACAAAGTTGAACCTTAATTGCACTGACATTGTGCAATTACCTCTATTGATGATATTTTGTTGTATATTTGTGTATCTTAGATATAAATGTGAATGTTAAAAAAAAAAAAAACCGTCAACCAGTTGGGATAAATATAACAGTGACAATGACAGAAGAATCAAAGTGGAAACATCTAGGGGTTTTTTTTTCAGTAATTGATTAGAACACAGTCTGGATATGTCAAAGGATTAGTTTTCACACCATTATTCTCTGTCAGACTGTTCAGTTAAAAACATTGTTTGTGATTATAACATTTAGTTTATTCTTTTTCACTACATTTAAATTTAAAAAAAAAAAAAGAGTTAAAGTTTGTTTTATTGACACCACTAAAGCACATTGATTTATTAATCATCAACTTTGTATGTCAAACGTATTTTAATTTGACATATAGTCTTAGAGAGGAAACCTGCTACATTTTTCCTAAGGATATTTTATGTGCACCATCCTACAAATTGGGGAACGATCCAAGACTGATGATGATAACTAGTTTAACATGCCCATATACCACTAGGGTTTCGAACACGCCCATCCCGAGTCCGACCTCCGATAAGATCGGTGACCTGACTTGGGATGGAGGGGGAGGGTTTGAAAATGGGCAGAATTTTGAAAATAGCAATTAATAAAAAAGTTAATAGAATAAATAAATAAAAAAAAAAAGGTTACAAGCCAAAAAAAAAAAAATTGACTGCTCGGCCGAATATTTATATAATTTGGAGCATTTTAGAAGGACAGTCCAAAATTAAATAAGAGAAAGAAGAGAGGATCGGACTATTTAATAATATTTAAAAATAAAGAAGTAATTTTGACATAAAATTTTGAACGCAGATCTAAAAGTTTAAAGTCTGATTGATATGTCCATGCAAGTGGCCTCGTTAAGGCCGTTTGGGTGCACATCTTAAAGGGACAAGATGGGTTGCATCCCGTCAAGAAAACCCCTAGATTGACAGTCGATAGACGTTGAAGGTGAAGTGCTGTGCTGAAATACAGATCTTGAGAAGCCGGATCCGTCTGAATGAGAGAGTATCAGACTAGGGTATAGTCCAGTCGTCGTGACAGTGGATCAGGTGAGCCTTTTGCCCATCCCCAAATATAACAACATGTATTCATATAGTGTTGACCGGCCTCGGTGGCGTCGTGGCAGGCCATCGGTCTACAGGCTGGTAGGTACTGGGTTCGGATCCCAGTCGAGGCATGGGATTTTTAATCGAGATACCGACTCCAAACCCTGAGTGAGTGCTCCGCAAGGCTCAATGGGTAGGTGTAAACCACTTGCACCGACCAGTGATCCATAACTGGTTCAACAAAGGCCATGGTTTGTGCTATCCTGCCTGTGGGAAGCGCAAATAAAAGATCCCTTGCTGCCTGTCGTAAAAAGAGTAGCCTATGTGGCGACAGCGGGTTTCCTCTAAAAACGGTGTCAGAATGACCATATGTTTGACGTCCAATAGCCGATGATAAGATAAAAAATCAATGTGCTCTAGTGGCGTCGTTAAATAAAACAAACTTTACTTTACTTTCATATAGTGTTTTAAGTACAGGTGACAATTAACACTACTAACATAGGGCTTTTAAATTCATCTACTTGACAGGATTACCTGTTATGTATGAGGTTTGCATTGTAATATGTCTGTAAGAATTTACCATTGCAGATAGTATTCAGTCGAGAAACATATTTTATAGATTTATAATTATGGATTTGTTTGTATATTTATGCAACTAATATAACTGAATTATAGATTTGTAGTGTGTTTATCTTTGAATTATGCAGTTTTAAATTAGCCTTTAAAGTTTAGCCTTCTCTGTACATATTGTGATGTTAATATATGTACATGTTACCAAGTAGAATATTAAGTGCATTATGTATGTATCTTCCTATGCTGTTTTAGCTTCTTTGTTTTTGCATTTTCAGTAAATAGAATATTTCAGATACATTGATACATTTTTATATATGATCAGAGTTGTGTCCATTTTAATGAATTTTAATTTTGTTCTTATGGTCTACTCAGAATATAAAACAATTAGATGTGTATTACATATTATTATCTGGTTATGGTGCCCATTGTTGGGAAGCTGCTTTCCTTAATATTTAGATTAGAAGGAGAATGTATGTGTGCACTGGTATTTTTCAAAGAACAGCATGACAGTTTTAATTTCACACAGTATTGGGCAGTGTCTTAAAACCAACTTATTTATAGTTAGTCACTAATTAAGTATCTAGGATATCATTTAGACATAACCGTTTACACTCACAATAACACGAATAAACACATGTTAACCGATGCATTAAATTGTTCATAATCATGATAGAGAAAGAGAGAAGTGCATAATCTTAGCTATAGCAAGTACATGTATATGTCACTTGCCGAACAATATACAGTAAAACCTCTTAAAACTGGACCCTCTATAAACCGGAATACTCTAATAACCGGACATATTTCAAGGTCCCTTTTTAAATACCAGTATGAAAAAGAACCTCTTTAAACAGGATACCCCTTTTACTTGGTCCCAAGGGTGTCCGATTTAAGGTGGTTTCACTGTATAATAAAATAATCTTTGTTTTATCATGCTTCAATGTGTATAAACATTGGACCAATGCTACTAAGCATCCCTTTTCCCATTGTTGTCCGAGTCCTTTTCTTTTGATTTATGTTTGAATGTGAACTGACAGTTACATATTATTGAGAGATCATCATCCACCCAGGCTTCTTGCCCATCTAGCAGTACAGTTTGTGAAATTATCGATGAAAAATGTTTTATTGACAATGGTAGTGTGTGTGACAACACTACAGTACAAGCAGTAAATAAGGATGGATGTCTGTTTTTCTTACTGGGTATCTTGGTGATATATGTATTAAGTTGGAGCTCTGTTAATAGCCGACACTGGACATGGACTGGTAATAAAGGTATTAATTGAGATTGCTGATTATCACATTAGGTTAGTTAAAAGTTTAATCTGGCACTGCAGAAATTTAATTTGCCTTTCTAGATTTCGGTAAATTAGTGGATCCTTGTATAATAGAAATTAGCATCACTTATATTATCATTGGGATATGCATGCCCTGGTAATCTGCATATAATAATACAAAATAGAATGAAATGTTTTAACAAAAGTATTGATATTATGTGTATCTTCCATATTGCACCTTGTTTTCTGCTCTTACTTTGTCCTTAAGATGTGTAATTTTGCATTTCAATTGTATGTTTATATTATTTGCTATTAATTTAGTAATTTGATGAATCAGTTTGTTTTTCCAATATGAGAAATAGCTATAAACAGGGCTGGCACTACCTTTGGGTGAATAAGACTGACATAAAGTATCAAAATTAGAAACAACATTTTATTATTCAGTTCAGTTAATTGAATGTTACTATGAGGTGAACTCCTGAAAGCTTGTCTGGTGTGCTAGATACTTTTGTGTTGGCCCTGGGTACAAAGTAAGTAAAAGTGTATGGTTGGTTTGTGAATTATGGAAAACTTGGTAACCACCTGAAAAAAGAAATCACTATTGCGTAAAATGTGCATAATGTACTGTAGCTTAGACCAGTGGTGGCGAGGTGATTTCATTGTTCACATGTACATATCAGTTTATTTTCCATATTGCTTAATTTGTTAATATTTCATCATGGTGCATTTTGTACATTTAACGCTTTTTACGTTTCATTTAGAAGTAGCTGCAAGTTGTCGCTTGCAGTGAAATAATTTACTTATTTTGGTGGTACTTTAATAGGTTTATACTCTTCTTACATTTATATGGTTTTAACAATTTAAATGTAGTAAAGCCTGTAAATATTTGTACATTAAGATATATCAAGAAAAAACAACTTTATGCACTGATAAATTGAGATTCGTGTTAATGTCTTATATTACATAGCTTTTATTCAGCAAAATACTCCTAAAACAAAAACCTGCAGCTTCTGCCAAAATGTTTTTTTAGTTGTTGAAGTTTATAATATACATGGGTCATATTTTTTATACTGCTATCGTTGCATTGTATTCAGGGGTGTTGACTTGGGGAGGGGTCTGACCCCCCTCTAGATGACAGGTTTCTTTTTAGTTCATTTAAAGCACTGAGATTTTCATGTTTGCCTTTAAGTACAGTAAATACTGGAATGCTTTAGATTATAGGATGAAATGGCCTTCCACTCGCATGGTAGATTTCATACTCATGGGTTCAAGAGTACCTGTTTAGAATATCCCCACTCCCATGAAAATCTAGATCTGCCCTTGCTACAATCATTAATATAAAACACTACATTATTTCATATATCAAATAACTGATGCAGTTGTACTTAACCAATAAATATGGTTTTAAAATATTTTGTTACGTAAAGTACCTTTCTTGTTAGGAATATAGTAAAATATATATATATTTTTTTTCTTCCGATTTTTGTTTTGTTTTATTGAATTTTGATTACAGATTCTTAGTATTGTTTAATTTTGTTGTTGTATAAATTACATATATGTTAAACACCATTTTCTGTTTCAAGTGTATTAATTCAGTGTAACAACATGCATTTTGCTATTTAAGTTATGTTTTAAGTCTGGTTTGTGTGTGTGGTTAAATAGTGATTATTTATGTATGGGGAATTCCACTCTTTAAGTTTTTTAATTTGTTTTTACTTCTGATATCTTGTATTTACCGCACCACTACATTTATTTTGATAAAAATCCATACATGATGATGATAATTGCAATTGTGACACCACTAGAGCACATTGATTTATTAATCATCAACTATTGGATGTCAAACATTTGCTAATTTTGACATACAGTCTTAGAGAGAAAACCTGCTACAGTTTTCTATTAGTAGCAAGTGATCTTTTATATGCACCATCCCACAGACAGGATAGCATATACCATGGTACAAGTATATAAAAACACTAGCTGTAGTTCTGTTGATGCCATCTTATATAATTTCTGCTTGTTGCAGCCTGTGAAGAGAATATTATGTTTGCTCATTTCTAGTAATAATATAGTTAGCAATTTAAAATAGACATTCTGCTATTAAGTTAAAAGTGTATTGATGTAATAAATCTGTTTACAGTTTACAAACGATGCATCTTCACCATAGTAAATTTAAATATGAGATAAGACGAAGGCTTTTATACATGCTAAAGTTAAACTGCAGTTTTAAAAACTGTCTTCATGACCATCAAAAATATTAATGTATCTGCTTTTGTAAAAAAAACAAAAAAACAAAAAAACAAAAAACCCCAACAAGAATATTATTTATGCTTATTTTTTGTGTGTGAACTTAGTTAACATTTTGCACCAAAAATGTCTTTTTTTGTTTTTTAATATTAATGATATTGATTTTCGCATTACATAAACCATTATACACTGGAGTGATAGATTTGTGATATTGAAATAATGAATAATGCAGTTTGTTTTTGTTATTTGTAAGCCTTTGTTCATTATACTGATGCCATTAAATCGAACCTTTCAACGCTTTCGTTTGCTCTTGTTATGTAAATTCTTTGTGCGGTTAATAAAGTTTGTATCTTTGCAATCAGGCACCAAACAAAAAGTATAAATGCAAAACTTGCACCTACAGAATCAAAACAACACTAACAAAATCTTATTTGAATAAAATGCAACAATGGGAATTTCAACAAAATGCTGAAAATCAACGACAAGCCATAACGCAATATACTCTTGAATGTACAGTGCTAGCCATTATTGAATGGTAAAACTAATATAAAAATTACAAGAACACGCTCTAGCTCATAATTAGACCTTTCTAACTAAACAATATCACCATACGTGGTGAGAGTACATTGTTTATTGTCAGTTTGTCTTTTGGAATGATTTCTTCTTGATAAATAGGAGGGGACAGGAGAACTGGCAAATGACACTAATTAGTGGAGGAGGGAAGGAAATAGCCGTAAAATTTGTTGCGATTCTGTGTGCTATAATTTCTGCATAACTCCATACGTAGCACAGAAACGTGAAAGAACTAATGAATAGTTAGACGCTCTCAACTCGCCGTAAGCAGTAAAAACAACCCGCTGAATAGAAAACAATCACAAGGATCTGCTATTAATTAGAAACAATGTCTGCCCAACAACCCCCCCTAATTTAAAAAAAAATATTTAAATCCCGAGTCATGAGGGTGTTGAGGCGTGAGCTGTATGCATTTAGAAAATTCATGTTACATTAAAAAGGAAAGTGGTGTTTGTTAGCGACACCGGCTCATTGTAAAACTTCAACATACGACTGGATGCTCGAAGTGATTTGGTCATCACAGCCATACCATACAATGAAATAAACACAATCGAAATTGATTTCTATGTGACGCATAAGTTAGCTGCAAGCACAAGTGCCTTACATAAACAAATTTGTTGAAAAAACTAGTACTACTTTCGTGCCCGTTGGATACCTAAATCATCTTGCAATACCGTGTTTAAAAACGTACCCATCTCTGTTTTGCTCATTAAAAACGTTTTGAAACAACTCTTAAGATGAATGGTATCTAACGGTCACTCATGTAGTATTATTGGTGTATCAAATAATATGAACAATATATGCACTTCGCTGTATTCGTAACAAAGACAATAGTATGTACTATTCAGTGTGTGGGATTGTGCATATAAAACATCCCTTGCTGCTAATTAATCCAAAAGAGTAGCCCATGGAGTGGCGACAACGGGTTTTCTATCTAATTATCTCATATCCTTAACTATATAGCCGACACCATAAAACCGTAATTAAAATGCGAGTACGTCGTTATATAAAACACTTTTTTTTTTCTCTCGCTGTATTCCCATTAAACCGGCCTCGGTGGCGTCGTGGTTAGGCCATCGGTCTACAGGCTGGTAGGTACTGGGTTCGGATCCCTGTCGAGGCATGGGATTTTTAATCCAGATACCGACTCCAAACCCTGGGTGAGTGCTCCGCAAGGCTCAGTGGGTAGGTGTAAACCACTTGCACCGACCAGTGATCCATAACTGGTTCAACAAAGGCCATGGTTTGTGCTATCCTGCCTGTGGGAAGTGCAAATAAAAGATCCCTTGCTGCTAATCGGAAAGAGTAGCCCATGTAGTGGCGACAGCAGGTTTCCTCTCAAAATCTGTGTGGTGCTTAACCATACGTCTGACGCCATATAACCGTAAATAAAATGTGCTGAGTGCGTCGTTAAATAAATAATTTTTTTCTTTCTTTCTATTCCCATTAACATGCTATGTTAAAAGTGAAAAGTTAGTTTTATAATCTCCAAACGCAACATACAATACCTGTATTCAGTCAAATGAATCTGTATTGCTCAGTTCAGTTACACTCAAGTGCAACACAAAGTTGAGGCCCTTTCGTTTTGTTTCCCTCACAATGTGAACATATCGGAAAGTAGTAAACACACAGCTCAAAAGGGTTGCAGCATAATGCGCGTTAATTATTACATTAAATGGGTTCATTTTTATTACATCATAGACCCAATGTTGTTATATTTATTGGATACAGAATTTTTCTAGTCGGCGGCATAACGCCCTAGTTTTCTTGAGAGATTTTAGAAAGGCTTAAAATATTTATTCAATGGATATCTTGACAGTCTGGTTTTAAAAAAAAGAAGAAGAAAGAAGTAAATTCACGACTTTGTAGTAATGGCGAAGCAAAAAACAGATAACATTTGTAACAACGTCTTGTCAGATCACAGTTTTGACAGATTCACAACTTCCAAGTTATTGTGTTTCTTGAAAATAACCACATGTACGCATTGTTCAAACCGATTGAACGCAACAGTTGTTTTGACCAAAGCGAGCCGACTTACACATGGTTTTATTACTTCTAGTCATTAATTTATGTCGATTTGGTCTACCTCTTCCAAAAAAATGTGCTTCACACCCAATTGTTCGTGCCCGATTGTTATTAATCGTTCATTAATTTTGTAAATTCATTTACAACAGTTTGCCAGCTAGTTTCTACTCAATATTTTGACTGGATTGCTTCACTGATGTGTCAGTTGCTAGAACAAGCACAATAGAACATGCAGGTTTTATTAATACAATATCGATATCCATAGAAAATCGGGTCCCAATTTCCACGGTTGACAGAGAAGTGATCACGTCGTGACAAACCTTTCTGCAGATTAGTCAAATACAGTAGTTGGTAGACTTACTAAAGCCAAATGATGACCAAGGGAAAGTTTCTGTTTCATGCCAGGGAGCAGAATGTTGCTTTGTCGTAGATCGCTCACCTGAGGTGTATTGGGTTTTAGAATTAACCTCTTCGGTATACAAGTCCATTTAATTTTTTTTCACTACTACCATGGCTTTACAGATTTGTCTATCAAAGGTCGTGGTTTGTGCTAACCGGACTAGGAAAGTGCATATACACGAGTCTTTGCTTCTATTCGATAGTAGTAGTCTTGTGGTGATACCAGAATTCTATTTTAGTATAGTATCTAAACCAAATACCAACCTTACTCTGTTAGATACCATATTGCGATAGTTTAAAATGTGTCGAGGATGTCTTTTTCTAGTATACCGATAGCAAAAGTTAGCATCCAATTATTCTAAGAACAAAAACATTTCTATAGTAATCGGATCCCTCACTAAGAAACGCTTTATTCACATTAACCTTTTTCTTCGTCAAATAGAATATTTAAACTGACGATGATAAATGAATTGCATGATGATACTTCTTTAATTCTGCAGCAATCGCACACGAACATTTGTGATCACAATATACAAAACATATAGAACAAGAAAACAAAGTATAATGTCTATAACGTATTTTAATGTATTCAAAACAAAGGTAAAGAAAATAATATGGCATTTAAAATGGACGGTTGTTACAGTGTTTCAATATGACCTCACAAGAAGCTTATTAACAATATACTAAAGTTAAAGATTTGGTTTAACAAGGCATGTTACGTAAATCTGGTAAACTGTTAACATGCATATATTCGAAACATCCTTTATATCACAGATTACTATATATTCATATTCTACAACGTTCCATACATATTAAGGGATCCACGTGCATCTAATGTGACTAATTAATCATATACAAAGTTTTATCCTTTATATATTTATAATTTTCTACATATTCAGTTTACATTTTACTACATTTTGAGAAATACAAATGATTACAATATTTAAAACGAAATGACATTTACGTGATTATTAAAACTGTATACTTATATGATTTTCTGCAATTTGAGTTTATATTTCTGTAGAACTCGAGCTTCACAAATGATTTAACCCTTACCTTATGTGAGAAGAAAGTTTAATATCGTGTAATAAATTCGAGCTATCTCTGTACACTTAATTTGCAGTCATTTCTCGGTCATCGATGATTTAAAGACCATTTTGACCATGGTTTCCTTTAGCACATACACAGGTGAATAGCTTTGATGATTGATACAGAATTATAGACAATACCTGGTCCAGTAAGTTGCAGGCACAGATTTAAGCGGGGCCAGAAAGCACCAGAGACCCCAATTTGTGTTCAAATAATTAACTTTGCCTTCGAATAAGATAAGGCGCCTGAGTAGTTTATGATTATTCGGCTCACTGGTTAGTCCTTTCCGCAATATCCGTATGCCAGGACGCGTTAATCCATGTTCAGAATCAGTCGGATGCACTGTTTATCCTTCTAAATGGTATTCCAAAGAGTGAACACAACTTTGTTATTTGCCTTCATGGACCACGCTCACAATTCTGTTTCAGCAATAGTGTCTGTAAGTCTATACACCAGTTCTGCAGACGAAGGTGGGGAGTCGCTCAGCCAACAGGACTGGGCTGTTTCCAGCAACTGAAAGATAATATAGACTGACGACACACATTTATAAACTCTTTTTATTAATAACTCGAATTGTAAGAATAACAGCATAATAATAAATAAATAACTGACAACTGATTGTTAAGATACACACACGCGCGCGCGCACACACACATACATATATTTGTCATAAAAATAGGTAAGGATAAACATTTGGTCATAATGGCTATAAAACTAAATGTATCACATTGATTTACCAACATATATCAAATTTATAAGTATGTTGATCTGTGTATTAGCAATATTACTCGTATATAAGCTCTCTCTCTCTCTCTCTCTCTCTCTCTCTCTCTCTCTCTCTCTCTCTCTCTCTCTCTCTCTCTCTCTCTCTCTCTAACACCTAGACAAACGCAATTATCTTTGCCAATAGTTGCTTATTTGACACAATAGAATATATATATATATATATATATATATATATATATATATATATATATATATATAGGTCAAACACTTTTCTTTTTAAATATAAGTTTTTCCACATACAGTGTTTAATTAAATAAAGGAAGACTCTTTCTTAACATGGAAATTAATAATACTAAATGAGCTTTTTTTATGAAATATAGTCTAACAACCTTGTTAACATGTACGATGGAATAACCATAATAACATACTAATGCGTTTATAATACATTATTGGCTCTAAGGAATAGGTAGTTGACAATTACCTGATTACCGATAGTACCAAATCTCCCAGCATGTTGAAGTTTTGATTTCATCACTTCAAAGTTCACACTTCTCGCTGGCAACAATTCTTCAAAGTTTACAAATGAAATTTTAGATGACAGATGCTGACAGTACCTCACGTGCTCCACACTCATTCCCTTCAAGAGTGGAACATTCACAGTTCCTGAATTATTTGAAGGCACTTGACCTTCCGATAAAGTTCTCAGTTGTTGGATTGTCTTTTCATCCAGTCCAAAAATTGGGTCTCTCAGGTAAGGCATATGATTGTCATTGGAATTATTTTGCTGGGTGAACATTTTGTCTATAGCCATCTCGGCGTCCACGAGAGGATAATTAGAAAAAGGTTTATCATTCCTACGACTGTCTTTGTCAAAGTGTTTGTCATGTTGTCGATTTGGTAAAGACTGACCTCTATCTGTATCCAATATTGCCCTTGTTTCGTCTGCAGATGATTCACCCGTTATCTCATCAGGGAGTTCACGTATTATTTCATCTAGAACGTCTGCATTAGACTTTCTTCTTTTGGTTTGCATTCGACTGGGATGGAAGTCCATAGGCGTTTCATATTGATGGAATCTGTTGATAGACCCCTTTTGAGAATACCGTCCTTCTGACTGTGTTTTAGAACTCTCAGTATCACTGTTGATAAAAGGCATCTGTGATTCAAGACCCTGGAATAGAACCTCATCCTCTGAATCCCATTCTTCTTCCTCATCCTCTTCCTCCTCTTCAATAATCTCTGCTGTCGACTCCATCACCGAATCTCTATCTGTTTCAGAATGTTCTGACGCTGAAACTACAGAAACACGCAGAGGAACACCACGGGTTATAAGCTCTTTGTAACGTTTCATGTTTCTTTTCCACTGAATTCTCTCTTTTGAACGAGTCTTTCGCACAGGCTTAATATTTATTCCTTTTTTCGTATTGCTCTCCAACCTACCAGAGGGATATTGTTGATCAGGACCAATGATGTCACTTTCAGCTGTTCGAAAGAAGTTATCTTTGCGAGAATGTTGCGGTGTCCGTTCACACGATGAGAACGAGTTATCAGTACAGGATTGTGGATATATGGGCTGTGTGTGCATTCCTGCAGTGGGAGACACAGAATACTGACAACTGCAAGCTTCGTCAGTTGGACAGGAGCAAGTATGGTCGTCAATTTCCAACTCCTGTAATGACCCATCATCACTTTTCACAGATCCACTGTCAAAACCACTGTCAAATTTCACATCCTTTCTAGGACTCACTTGAATTTTGTGCACAGGAATGTCATATTCTGGTTCATGTTCTGTAACATACCCATCATGTTTTCCATGATCTGAGGAATAAGCTTGTGACGACAATGACGTCAGTTCTCCACTGGTCAAAGACGTGGACTGCTGTGTACGGGGGTTGTTGCGGAAATAACTACTAAAACTATCATTGCTGCTGAAACTGGAAAACTTCCCAACATTATTTCCAGCTGCTTGAACAGTCTTATCTGGAGAATTGGTTTGCTGACTAAATTCACACGATTCCTCCTTATTTTGATGGACGTTGCCACCATTCTCGTGAATGACATTAGCTGACTGTTTACGTGATGCATATTTCCTTTCTACGTCACTAGCTGACTTTCCCCGGTCTTTATCGACTGCAGTAGCAGGTCGTTGTAGCTGACGAGTTAGCACAGTTCTTGCTTTGTTTTTCTTAATACTCGTGGCTTGTGCCGTTTGAGGTCTGTGAGGGACATATGCAGTTGATGGACGAGATGCATTCATTTTGGCTGATGAGGGTACTGAAGTTTTAGGTCTCACTGGCGTACTGGCATGATCAACGTTAGGCATTCCTGACTCATAACCTTGCCTATAGGCATGGCTCTTTTGCGCAGATGCATTACTTGGCCTCATTTGACCGTTACTTGAATCAGGGATCAGTCTGTTGTAGCCAGGTCTACCTCCCTTCGCCACAATCATATCCCTAAGCATTGGTTTCATTCTTTCATCATAGCACTCAATGAGGTACTGTTTTCGTTTTGCTTCTCGAACAAGCCATAACTCTTTCAGACTTGGTCCAGATGTCTGTGTGTCGTCTGCCATGCCAGGCAAAATTTCTTCCTGTGATTTCACTAACAGTGCAGACGGCGAACAGCACCTTCTGTCATGATCGCCATAACTATTCATTGGTCTGTTAATTCCAGACGAATTGTATATTGTGCGTTGGTCTTCTGAGGCACTTTTATGCATTGACCTAGGTTCGAACATTTGTCCCCGTGGACCACTCTCGGCTGCTTCTGTAGGAGTAAACTTATGATCGTGATTTAACCCTGACGTGTTTTGAAAACCCCTGCCTGGAGCTCCCATTTTCCCATAGCTTCTTTCTATTTCCTCAGCTATTTCTTCAATTTCTTCATAGTTATGATCTCCAAGTGAAGTCCCTTTAAAAATGGATTCTTGCGGAAAGCTATATGATTTATGTACAGGTCCTGAAGCCTGTCTGTTGTAATCTGCTGGATCTAGTCTAGGTGACTGAAACGAAGTCTGAGGGTAATCCACATAATCGTGAGATGAAGGACCATCTTGCCAAGGCGTCGCACTTTCGTGACTTATAGGTGGTGACTCTGGTATTTTCTGTGGAATATCAGGAGCCCTTCTTTTCTTATGAGACATGATACTTGTTCGAGATCCCATGCCATTAGATCTGGATAACTGTACTGAACCAGGATTATTCAATTCTGAAGTTGATGAGTTTTCACGATTGTCCTTTGAGGAGACATTAGGTTTTCTAAATGCTTCATGCCCTAAGGTCTGATTTAATTCAGTTGTCTGTGGGCTCTGGCCCTTTACATTTATTAATGTCCCGAAGTAAGGAATGTCATCTACACTGTTTTCGGATGCTGATTCAAGATAACCATAATTTCTTGGAGTTTCTGTACAAAACATGTCTTGAAGATTAGCTTTGTCATGACTGTTTCCTTGCGTATGGAAATGGATGTATTCTAGCCTTTTGTCACAGACAAGACCAATGATCTCTAGTGTCACAAGGGCAAATGCTCTGATGTCTGGAAGGAAAAACTGCTTCTTGTTGCTGACGCTCGACATGACACCACTCTGAAGTGAACCACATATCTGGGCATTCTCAAAATCTCCAATAGCTGCTCTCAGAACCAGGCGCTGTGAAAAATAAACATGAAAATATCAAGCCTAATCTATAAAAGATGAATGTAGTGAACAACAAAAGGTAAAATGGAAAAAGAAAATTGTTTTTTTAAGATTGATCATGATTAATATTTTTCGTTTACATAATAATTTAAAAGCAGATTTTGAACATAATTTCATGTGGTATAATATATCTAATAATAAAATAACACAGATGGAAATGCTTTTAGAAACAGTGTATATACTATCGATATTGGTCCTCACAATATGTTAATAACTTAAAAGTTGTTTCTTAATTAGACCCATTAAATAGTGTACATCATGAAATATTTATAGTTTCATTATTAAACAGATGCTGAATTAAAACGATTTCGATCATATGCACAGATTCTATCAAATGTTTTAGGTATAGTGTGTGTGTGTGTTTAGTTTTTTTAATGCAATGATTATTTGGTCAGTGACCCTGTGTATGACAAAATGTTAAACTGATACTATTTTTCAACCTTTACTCCTGGCAATAGGATTGGAAATTGTTGCCCTCGATCCAATCTGCCAATTCTTTAGAAATGATAAAGCTATTACCTCAAGTGAACCTTTGAGATACACGGTAGCAGACGAGAGGTTCTGGTGAAGGATGTTCTGTTCATGCAGACACGACAGCCCCTCGGCAATGTCGTGAATAATGGTTTTCTGACACGGCTCGGGGAGGGGAATGTCTAGATGAGCCAGGAAATCCCCCAGAGTGCCACTGCTCGTCCATTCCATGCATATGAGTCTGGGAAAATTAATTATAATATTTAATATAATATCAGAGGTGGAAAATGTAATTTTAATATATTAATATGGTATCAGACAAACAAGAGTTATTCGATATTAAGATGAGCCACCAGTGGAAAAGCTTCACTGTGTAACACAATCAAGTTTAAACGATATCAGATCTCCTTAAACGTGAACAAATACTGGTACATATTATTATTATTATTATTATTATTATTTGTTTTTAAATGGTAACCGTTTTTAAAGCAGACTCTCAAACTCTCTTATGATACACGACGTCCTGCTATAAAATTGACTAATAAAAGGAGAATTATTAACAAGTTTTAAACCATACTGGAAATCTCCCCCCCCCCCCCACACACACACACACTAATTTTATTATTTAGGAAGTACGTTTGTTACAAAACTGCTCCCTATTATCTCAGTCAGCAAAATAGTGGATTGTCTCCTGGATGGTTGCTGGTTCAAGTCCTTTGACCGGAGTGTAAGTTAGTTGCATACAAACCTGGAATCGCTGGTGACGATTTCTCCTGTAATCAGCATCATGGTGTCATAGTAGGGGTTGTTGTTGTTTGTCCACAGACACTGCAAGAGGCTGGCGTTCTGAATCTTCCTCATCATCCCCAGGATGACGATCTCTTGGGCCCACGACTTCAAGTTATCCAAGGAGTAGACTTTCAACAAGCCGTGCTTCAACATACCCTTCCCAACAGACCACGTAGCCTTCATGCGTAGTTTTCCTGGCCCCTGTAAACAGTATAGATGATTTATTACCCACTGCAAATGTACTTGACATCACCAGTCTGCAGCAGTTTAATTGTAATAGTACATACAACACTATACGGGTATTTGGAGCAGACACCAGCGGAAAGGAAGAAGGAAATGTTTTATTTAACGACGCACTCAACACATTTTATTTTACGTTATATGGCGTCGGACATACGGTTAAGGACCACACAGATATTGAGGGAGGAAACCCGCTGTCACCACTTCATGGGTTACTCTTTTCGATTAGCAATAAGGGTTTTACATGCACCATCCAACAGAGAGGATAGCACATACCACGGCCTTTGATGTACCAGTCGTGGTGCACTGGCTGGATCGAGAAATAGCCCAATGCGCCCACCGACGGGGATCGATCCCAAACCGACCGCGCATCAAGCGAGCGCTTTACCACTGGGCTACACCTCGCCCCAGACACCAGCGGGTCTGATCTATGCTTAGCCATTTGAGTTATATTCTGGCATTTTTCATGAAATTGTTAGTAACCTAGTGCATATTCAAATACATATGCTTAAAGTGTCAGAATTCATATAGCATTTAACCATAACGTTCTGATATCTCAACAAGGCATTTCATAACCGATACTATACTAAGTTAGTGATAATTGTATATAGTCGAAATTAAAATAATGAAGCCACAACAGAAATCGAAATCAAAAGCATACTCGCACTTTGAAATACCGGTATCACTCCCACCTCACGATAAATAATATATCAGTACTTGATATTGTGAATATTAGACTTTATTTCATAATCATGTATGACAAAGGTGTCGAAAAATGTAGACCTATATGGATCTAAAATAGAAATCGAATTGTGTTTTATGTTAAATACATCATCTTTGTTATAAAATCCAAATAACCGTTTGAAACACTAACACCCTCCCCCCAAAAGAAGAAGAAAACCAAACGAGAGAAAAACGGAGAAAAACAAAACTAGAACAGTATTTGCATTGCCTGATATGTTGCTTCTTAGTTTCATGTTATTAGAAACCTTGAAACACCCTATTTTTCAGTAAGCTTTGCATGCGACTATTCGTGCGAATGGCGACAATCGTGACATCAGATAGCACTTACACCGTTTTGAATCACGTGTTCAATATATCAAATTTCGAGCGAAGCAAAGAAATATTACTATTATCTTCTAATCTCAAGCATATTGAAAGAAGGACAACTAAGTTTAACTTACATGTATAAGATATACAATATGTTAAATGATTTGGTCATCAATGTAGGCAATAACTGTTTACTGGTTAAGCACAGACAGTAAGGGTATTCTAGTTATCGTGCATTTAAAAATGTGTAATTAAAGTTTATATGGCGATTTAGCTACTTACGTAATTCAATATCTTCACAACACTGGTGCAATTATACACAAATCCAACCAGTTGTTTGGTGATAACAGGATTCATGACAGCAATGAATGACACGGATTTTACAGCATTCAACCCACAAAATCTATATACAATTAAACCATAACCAACACATTTGTCTGTATATAGTCCAGATGTCATGTTTGACATCAATCTGTTATTGTAGGCACGCCAACCAGTCAAAGGAATAACCATCAGTAATCAGAACCGTACGAATAAGGACAGTATCTAAAACATCGAAAACCCATTTTCTTCCCAAGTTAATAACTGTGACTGTTTTGCTTCATTCTGGTGTCTCATACTATGGTAGATTAGCGTAGATACTCACATGTGCATTATGCTTCACTAACTAATATGAAGTGATTAATGACTGCATAGTGTTTATGGATTTTAGATGCCTGCTAGACATGTTTTTATATATTCTGACAAACGATAATGTGATTCTTTAAGCCTGACGTTGCGCCACATTTAAATGAAACTCATTCTCAATAACATTTGTCACCAAACACGACAAACATTATTTTAAATATAATTGTAAATAATGTATAAAAGATCGACCAACCGGTTTTAGTAATTCTCAAGCAACTTTTGCCTCGGTGTAAACTATAAAATTACAATAATCAAAATATACAGTACGCACCATCACAGTGAAATTCATCTTTCAACAAAATGCTAAGATATTTTATAAGCACCATTTCTGTTTAATTACTCACCTCTATTTTTAAAAGTTCCAACTTTTTCAGTTTCTGGTGAGGTTCCTTTGCTTGCTGTTTGGTCTTGCAGCACAGGGTACTCCACAAAATCGTCTGAATATTGCTGAATATCGCGTGCAGCGTGATCAGAACGCTGAAGGCAATGATAATAATCCACTGAGGCACGACGCGTTTTGCTGAATTCGTGTACAAGACTATCGTGACCATGAAGAGAACCACGATCCATATCATTTGCTCCAGCAGGAGGAACTTCTGGAAAGTCTTACCCTGACCCAGCATCATCAGTTGCCAGATGTTAGGCGAGGACGCGTGTATCCGACCCTTGGCGCTCTTCCACAGTCGTAGAGCACACACCAGAGATAGGACCATGGACGATATGACCATCATCCAGAACAGGACCACAATGACGGCTCCGTATCCAGCCCCAGATGTGTTGGCGTTTTGTAGTGGAAAACAAGCTATGGGGAACGGGGTCTGGTGCTCGAAATATGTCATTGGGAGTAACGGGATGAATGATAAAAAAATAAATATTATCTTCTGGGGGATAATCAGTGTAGGGATGGGCCATTTCCGGTAACTGGAGTATCCAGACAGCCTCTCTGGATTCTGGATGAACATGAGAATGATCGCAGACAGGAAATAAGTGAACAGGGTGTCGAGCACTCCGAACAGGATAAAGAAACCAGCACTATGGCAGAAATTGTTGATTCCGTTGTTGACGTAGGTAAGAAGGAGAGCCAATCCCAGACCGAGAAACAAGTGTGAGATATCCAGCAGGGCTATGATGTATTTCCAAGTATCAGGAAGTGCGAATTTTAGTAAAAGTTTTGCTGCTATAGAAATCATGTTGGCCAGCGTTCCGATCGCCGTGAGGGTAATCATTACTGAAACCAGGGCGCCCGTCGATTCTCCAAGAAACGGATCCGTTGTGTTAGACGCCATTGTTGTGTTATATAGAATGTGTCATATAATATGTGTCATATAGAATGCGTCATGTAAAACATGTTATAACTATCAGCAGGGGTACATTCCAAAGGATCCGTTTTTTAAAATCCCCAAAGATTAAATGTGTTATCAAGTCATCTTGAAGATTCACAAATATCAAATGTACATTTTGCATTTTGTTTTACTTTGTGGAAAAATTAACACTTCACCGTAGCTCATCATGATTTGTTTTGTCAAATCATTTCTCCAATATTGTTTATCAGAACTGCTTTGTTCGTCCAACTCATTTGTAGTGCCTTATGGTTTAAGTCTCACTACTTCCAGTATCTCTGATGAATCTTTCTAAAACATAAAAAAGAAATACATTATTATATAGAACTTACTGTTCCAGACAATTTTAAAATATAAAAAATACCATATTTGTAGTGTGTAGTGGTGTATTCATTCTTGCGTCAAACAGAACTATTGGAACTTACTGTTCCAGACAACTTTAAAATATAAAAACTTCCATATTTGTAGTGTGTAGTGGTGTATTCATTCTTGCGTCAAACAGAACTATTGGGATTTACTGTTCCAGACAATTTTAAAATATAAAAACCACATTATTTGTAGTGTGTAGTGGTGTATTCATTCTTGCGTCAAACAGAACTATTGGGACTTACTGTTCCAGACAACTTTAAAATATAAAAACGACCATATTTGTAGTGTGTAGTGGTGTATTTTTTCTTGCGTCAAACAGAACTATTGGGACTTACTGTTCCAGACAACTTTAAAATATAAAAACTACCATATTTGTAGTGTGTAGTGGTATATTCATTCTTGCGTCAAACAGAACTATTGGGACTTACTGTTCCAGACAACTTTAAAATATAAAAACTACCATATTAGTAGTGTGTAGTGGTGTATTCATTCTTGCGTCAAACAGAACTATTGGGACTTACTGTTCGAGACAATTTTAAAATATAAAAACTACCATATTTGTAGTGTGTAGTGGTGTATTCTTGCGTCAAACAGAACTATTATGACAGACGACACGTACTTCAGAAGAGAATAATTACAACAGGCAGAGAATAGTGTTTGATATCGCATGTCTGGTCACACACACACAGCCTTGCTATCTGAGATTACTACTGACAGGGGATCATGTTTTGTTACAGGTGTAATCTCCAGATTTGGGAATTATGTAATAGAGCGCAAGGCAATATGTTGAAGACACGTGCAGGTGCATACCCGGATAACACAATATTTAGTCTGTCGAGAATACTAGTTTCAGCATTGCATTTCTACGATAACATAGTGTTTCCACTAACACTGAATATTTAGTAGAAGACATTTAATCAAAATGTTTTCAAACTAGATGAAGTAGAAAATACTCTAGTATAACGCTTTAACTCCCAGAAATAAACTATAAGAACTTAATAAGACATAATAATAAATGGCACTTGGTATAAGCTATAATAATAAATGGCACTTGGTATAACAACCACCTGCATTCAAACGGCAAATTAAGAGATGTGATTTATCAGCTTTTTATATAATTTGTTTTCACACGAAATAAATTGGATTTAATCTGAAATGCTGAAAAATTAACTTTATTTTGGTATGATTTAGAATTTTCAGGTTTTAAAATGTCATATCATCCTTTATTTTTAATTTTGTATCACATCCCTGCACGTCATAATTATATCTATTTTATACACAGTTTATGTTTTGTAAATCCCTTTACAGGCCCATGTGTTTGTATTTGACTGTGCTGATAATATAAACAGCGGCCAACAGAGAGACACATGCAATAACAATGTAGCGTTCCTTAATGTGAAAACTCCAGAGCTACACAAATAGCGCAGTACAGATATGGACGTTATAGATTATTTGTGAATGAAAGTAAATCAAGCAAAATGTTTATTGTGGGTAACACACAAGCGAGGTCCAACACCAGCACAGACAGGTACACCGACAAACAGCCGCAATAATAAACACACAAAGAACAAGAATATGTTGAAAACAACCCTGCCCTACCTGTCAAATAAAGACACAAAGAATTAGATTATGTTGAAAATCAACTAAAAACGAATTTACCAAACATAAGTGACTGTTAAAAATGAACCAGAAGACGAATTTGCCCTGCCTGTCAACGAGTTCATACCGTATCATATAGTTACAAAGAAAAATGTCATTAAGTTGTAAAACATTTTTTGCTGAATTATAATTATTAAAGCAATAACACACTTCACATGATCTCTTATAACTACATAAGGAGTTATTTTCCCAGGTTACCAAGGTTTGGGTTAGAACTATTATTTTAGCTCAGATCATATTAAAAACAGTTTACATGGGTACTATTTAATAGTTTGCAACCTTTTTAAACGTAGCAAGGAATTCTTAAGATTCCAAACTATTGCTTAGTTACTGTATGGTGTTTGTATTTAATTCATATCCTATCTATGCTGATTGAATTAAATATATAAAGCATGCTTGTTGTTACTAATATATAACAAGTATGACCTTTATTGTACTTAAAACCCCCAGCCAAACAACAACAAAAATAAATAAATAATAATTTAAAAAACCCAATACCTGGTACGTCAAGTTTGAATCTTGTTATAATAATGCACACTTAATAACGAAACCATTGGTGTAATTCAATTTTTATCTCTGTACAAGGCAGAGTGCGGGGATATTTTAAAAATATAACAACTACAAACTCAATACAAACATGTTTACCCATTCACTTCTGAGAACATTCCAAACTATAATAAGAATACTTTGTATTCATCTTCAGCGAAGGATTAAATAGGAAAAAATCTCATTTTGAAATAAAATATGTATAATCCAAAGTTAAAGTTATATTATCAACAACACGCACCGTATTGATCGCGGCTTTCCTGTTGGTTTGGGCCTTGTAACGTACACTTCACTGAACACTTTGTCCGCCAGTCCGCGCTGCCTGATCATTATGGGTTTGCTCATACAAAAGACCAACATGATACGCAGGTAAAGAATTCCATTTGAAGAAGGGCCGGGTGGGATATTGGAAACCGTCCAAAGGAAACACCGTTCTGCCGGGTAGGAACCAATATATATCTAATAACAGTCCGGCTTCGCGGCCATCTCGTTAAGTTCTTAATTGTCAAACGTGCTTTATCACAGGGCGATTTTAAAGAACGATTTACCATGTCAGGTTCTTAATTATCAAAGGTGCTTTATCACAGGGCGATTTTAAAGAACGATTTACCATGTCAGACTCTTAGTAAAGACCGAGTTTAAAGTACCATTCTTAACGTCATTGGCTGGTTGTACCAACGTTAGTTAGCTTAACCAGTGGTTAACACGCACATAATGTGGAAACTTGACTTAGAACAAACAAATATATCGAAACATAATCAAATGTAAAGTTTATCAAAGGGTGACTTTAAAGAACACGTTATCCAAACATGTAAACAGTAAACAGAATGTACATCCTGCAATACACATCATAAGTCGATCAAAACAATCATGTGACACGAATGACTGAATGGACAAGGACTGAAATGAGAAAGTGGACTGCAAAAGATGTCACCAGAACGAGTAGAGAATAAATGATGAATCCAACAAAACAAAACAAATAACAGTACACTAATTGCGACAAAATGACCACAGCAAAAACAATGTGCCGTGGAAAATAGTCTCTATGGTATTTTCCACAGCAGGTTTGCAGTGAATGTGTAAGATAGGATTTTAATGTTTCAGTAACATAATGAATGAATGAATAAATAAATAATTAATTAATAGAAAATGTAGAAAATTGAAAGTTCCACGGTGCAATAAATGCCGCCGAAAATTGAAAACCCCGCAATCTCCACGGTATTGCTGTTGACGTGATTGTTTGCCAAGGTTAAATATATTATGGGGTTTTTTCTTCAAAAAAAGAACAAACACATGACCCTTCAATCAGCAGATTAAGACCTTTCATATTATTAACTACCGTTCAGACTTCACATAAACATTTTAATGTTATTAAGTGACCGAAGTATTACATTCCATAGTTCTGTAAGAGAATATATTGAACACGTGGACTGAGTTTACTTTTATGACCTCATGTCTATTAAATGATCACGTTTTATAGTTATAGTAAATAATGGCTGTCCGATTTTAGACGATTTCTGCTGCTGAGAAAGTAATACCAGATTAGTGTTTTGTGGAATTAATCCAGAAACGTCAATATAAACATTAGTGTATAACGTAAGAACATTTCGCAACGTAACGCAACACGACGAATGACAGGAGTGTAGATCACACAAAAACACGTGACAAACCGAAAAGATATTGCGACTATGAACTATTGAAAACTGTTGTAGGGTTACGAGAGCTCTAACTTGATTGTTTACTACCACGGGAATAAATCTTCGACAGGAGATTATTTGAAATATTAACCTCCATACTCTACCCACCAGTACAACCCCCAACAAAAATCGCGCCTTTACACAAGGTTAATCTAAAAGGTGTATGCTTATATGAATCTACAGTTATTTTTGCAAGGTTGGTTTTGATGTAATTTTATTTTATTCATGGCCGAAGTAAAGTTCCTTAATAAAGATTTGGATTTTGTGTGTGATTTACATTTATTCTGTTTTATTTTATTTTACAAATATTTTATTTTATTATGTAGGTAATGAAGATTAAAACAGTCTGATTGCTTGTAAAATCGGTACAGCTGTATAGTTGATCTATCTGGAAGAGCACTGTCACGGGGATTCTATAATTCCCGTAACTGAATAAAACACGATTATCAAAATATCTCTCCTAACTGTATATCTATTAGATCTCTCTGTAACAGGCTGTTAAACCCTAGTATGGCTCGTCTCTAGGTATGATCAGAGATACGATCTTATATAAAGTATATGTAATATAGCACGTTTAGTTCACTAGAAACACAACAAAACACAATACACTTTGGAATCTGTATTAACCTACGCTGACAAATGTACAGCCGTAGTAGTTAATTAATAACAACAATAATAACAACCCAGAACTGATCACTTAATTAGTTAATCTCTAGGTGTCTAGTTACACAATATGCGAATCACTTCACCGTGACACAACACCCACACGTGTGATAATTGAGAACCGCTTCCAGGAGAAGTTAATGAATAAGGGAATTACAACACCATTCCTAACTGGTTAATTTTTAATTAACCCTTACTACTCGTTCAGTAACGTATGATAATTTAGAGACGCTTCTTGGGGAACTTAATTAATAAAGGAATTACAGCTCTATTCCTAACGGGTTAATTTTTAATTAACCCTAACTACTCATTCAGTAACCTTGTAACACAGAATTAATACTGGTACCTATCACAATAAAGACAATAACCTACAGTTTACCTAGGTCTTCTAGGATGACTGGCTAAGCTTTATATTACCAAATACTCGTATAAAATATAGAACAGTAAGACTACGATTTACTTCGTCAGATGACCGAAGACACTGTCTAAAGAATATTGGTATAATACAGTATTAAAATATTTAAAGTCACATCAATCACATCAAGGTTATACACAGAGCAGAAATAATATTTACCAAGTCCTAACGGACTACGTTCCCGGGAAGCTTCCTTTTTCGTTCTCCTCATAACTCTAAAAAACTAGCTATTTATTATAAAATCAGAAATTCGCCTGGGGGTACAAGGCGGTACCTCCCCCTATCATCTGATATTTCCACCGCGACCAAGCGGTATTATTTCTCTCTGATCGTCAGACTTACTGACGCCATCGTCGCCAAATCACGGTTGTAAAAACCGCACTCGCAGAGGTATTACGTAACTACTCGCCACATGGCCTCCGCACCTGGCTAAGGGTGTGTATTAGGCGTACCGATCGAGGACCGTCGCGCAGAAGTATTACGTAACAAGTGCACACGACCCTCTAAAACAATTAATATCGCCACAGGCGAAAAGAAATTAAGAGCATGTACCGTCACAAGCACTGAGAGTTTGTTTTGTTTAACGACACCACTAGAGCACATTGATTTGTTAATCATCGGCTATTGCATGTCAAACATATAGTAATTTTGACATAGAGAGGAAACCAGCTACATTTTTTTTCATTAATAGCAAGGGAATCTTGTATATGCACCATCAGCATTTAGAGATGCAATTTTAAGCCCTGTTAGCTTGTCTTGGACAGAACTCTCTGGCAAAGTCAGATGTTGTGCCCACGACCGGCGTGATTGAACAATTTTCTGATGAAAGCACGCCAACAATTTCCCATACCAATACCCTGCCCTTAACTATTAAGCACTAACAACCACTAACAGACTATCCTGAACACCTCTCACAAACAGATGACGTGTATGTGTCCAGGCGAGCGTGTTTGAACCTTAATTGGACGAAAGCAAGCGAATAAATTGTAATTGCAATTATATGAACGTGAGTGGAGCAAATCCAAGCTGATAAAGACTTGACGTCGAGTCAGGATGGGAGAAGCGGCTATTTATTTATTTGTTTCTCATCTCGTTGACATGTTATTTAATGACGCTCTCGACACGTTTTTATTTACGGTTATATGGCCGAGAATTACGTGCTGTTGGGTGTTAAACACAGTAACTGCCAGTTACTGTCAACAGTAAAGAGAAACTCTAGATATGAAGGGATTTATTTCCTATCACAGGGACGTAACTGTCGAAGGTGGGCAAGAGGCAATTAACCTACACTCTAGATAAGTTAAAAAGTGTCATTTTAGTTTGAAAACGTTATTTTTGTCCAACCGGAGAAGACCATCTATTACAATACCATTATTATTATTTTTTAGTGCTAACCCCCTCCCAACCCCGACTTATTATAAGTCAGGCAGCATCTACATTACTTGACACATTGCAAATGATTTGATAACTACAAACAATGATTTAAAGTACAGGGAAACAAACTCGTTACCACCACATAGAACAACAGTTTTTTGTTTTAATTCATGTTTATATTTACTTAACATACAAGCACGCTGTACTGGGCACACATCTACGCTATTTAGGCTAATAGTTAGATGTCAGTGAAAGAGAATTACATATAGTTGTCGCTCATCACCCTGATGAGCATTTAACCTCACCCTGCATTGAAACTGATATTGGGATGTGAAACCCCGTACCTACCAGTCTTAAGGAAAACAAAAATTAAAGTTTGTTTTGTTTAACGAAACCACTAAAGCACATTGATTTATTAATCACCTGATATTAGATGTATAACATTTGATTGTTTTAACTCGTAGTCTTAGAGGAAACCTGCTACATATTTTATTAGCAGCAAGGAATTTTTTAATGCACTTTTCTACAGACAGGATAGCACATACCATGGCCTTTGACATACCAGTCGTATTGCACTGGTTGAGACGAGCAAAAACTAAGCAACACAAAACCAACAAAAAAACAAAACAAAAATCAATCAAAGAATAGATCCACTAAGATGTTTTGATCCTACGACGCTAGCACCTCAGGCGAACCCTCTACCGACTGAGCTAGATCCCCTCCACATGTCTTAAGGTAGTACTAAACCAAATAACATCAGGCTGGGTCAAAGTTCGAGGGAAATCTAACTTTTGATAGAGCAGTTAATACCACAAGTCCTGCTATTAGTGATAAATGTGAAAGTGTTTGTTGTGATACAATGTTGTTTCATCTGGCCAGTAAATTCCTGTAATTTAATTTGAACTAGTGTCAATGTACCAACTACCATTATGTTTAAAACGTGCGGTCCTACTAAAATAGTATGACAATTGTTATGCGGAACTAGGGTCAGGCATAGACGCTACCCATTATCTCTGAAATGAGCAGCTGACTCTCGTTAAATTATATAGATAGATTAATTAGCCATCACTCGACCATGCAAGTTCACAATGACATTGACCTTTATAATAACCAATGTACATGGCTCTAAATGGAATTTGAATCAAAATGAGCAGCTTATCTCCAAATTTGTTTCCTTCTGATTTACTTTAAGGGTCAGAGAGTGGTAGTATTTATATTCATGGTGTATATTTCGATTGGTACGCTGCATGTAAGCGTTTTAGCCAGATATGTTACTATTGTCGTCTATGGGATTTGATTTGGTGGTATACACCTTTAACTCGAGTGTCTATTAGCACCAAGAGCTTATTTATGCGTACTGACACAAAGATAGGACAGTGCATACCGTATAGCGATTAAAAATCACGTAAAATCAATGTGATTAATTTTAAATACTTAAAAAACGTATTGACTGTTTAATATTTATGCCTATGGGTTATTTACCCAAGGAAGACTCTACAAGTATTATAAGTATTTTAGTGTGTTTAGTATGGCATAATTTGCATAAAGTTAATATCGGTTTAATCGCTTGAAAACTAGACAAGTCCAAACGTTTCAGAAATCTAATATCACTGTAAAATGTGCACTTCTGTGGACCACACTTGTGCACCTTGCCTTCTGATGTATTATCTATAATAATAGCTGTGTGTATTTTAAAATGCTTGATGGAAATTCGAGCTGCTACCATTACAAGTTTGGAAAATCAACTCGCCAACAACAAAAGAAGCGAACCGAAAGGAAAGGAATGTTAATTTACCCACACTCCAGTCAGGGTGTATTAAGGGTCTAACATATGACAATATTGAGACCTGTTCTAAAGAATGAGAGAAGAAACTCGTCGTTGTCATATAGACTACTTCTTTTTTGTAGAGAGGGATAGGCCTTTGATGTAACGATCGTGAATTAACAGGTCCAATGAGGGGGCCGATCCTGCGATATACCGCTCTTCAAATGGAAGCTATACCCTAGGTTCCGTTCCAAAGAACACATGGACGAAAAGACGTGTTGACTGATTTTGTTTTCAAATAAAATAGTGACAGTCCAAATATAGATCAAAATACCTTTTTTATCATTATCCTTTTGTAAATGATAAAACTCTTTTTGCAAGGCTAAATGTTGTTGAAATATTAATTATTTAGAAGCATTGAGAGAAATTAATATGCCATGATACTAGTAGGCCTATTTAGATAGACGATTTGAATCAACGAATATACCTTTTAAAATATGTCTATCTTTACAAAGGGCTTGAAGGTTTTGCTTGATATTTTTTATGTACTTGACTGATAAACAATGCAATTTATGAATGTATACGTGTGTTTTGGTTTTGAAGTATTAATAATTTAGAAGTATTGAGAAAAAGTAATATGCCATCATACTAGTAGGCCTATATAAATAGACGATTGACTCAACGAATAAATAATTATATGTACATAAATACCTTTTTAAAATATGTCTAGTCTATCTTTATAAAGGGCTACAAATGTATGAACTAATGAATGAATTATGTAATCAATAAACCTATTTAAAAACATGTAAACTGAATTTTGTATCAAAATGTATAAAATGGTTTTAATGATATATAGTGGAGTATTTATGAACGCTGCTTCAAGTATTTAAAATTGTCCGCGAAATTTAATAGTAATAACTTGTCTACATATTAAAATTTATAAAAAGTAACGTAACTTTGGCCTAATATAAAAACATTTTATAAATACATCTATTTAAACACTATTAACATTTGCTATTTGCTTATGAGATCACACGGGTATTTAATAAGAGACTAGTAAACCGTTAACAAACAGACCGGGTAGACCCGCGCACTGTATAATGTACACATGTCACACATACCAACTGACATGTAAACTCAACCGAATCCACGCAGACGATTTCACCGAAACACTGATCTCAAAGTTAAACACACGTATACATTCATAAATTACATTGTTTATCAGTCAAGCACATACATATATATCAGCAAAACTTTCGAGTACTTTGTAAAGACAGATATATTTTAAAATATTTTATGAATAAATATTTATTTAGATAGATAGGAAACTATGAAAGCTTCCATAAAAGACACAGATAAAAGAAGCGAACGAAAACTAAAAACGAATGGACTATGTGGTAAAAAAAGTTGACACAAATTTACCTACCTAAAATACGTTTAGCCATTTTAAGTACCTCCATAACGGTACACTGTGTACCAGCACACGAAAGAACGCTCGGCGTACCTGTGTGTCTTAAGTGGCCACCCACCTGCAACTGCCGTTACTTGTCGTCTGCTTTGAGTTGACGTCTGCCGCTAGCTTGTCAGATAAACAGGGGTCAAAAAACAGACCGCGCCGAAATAGATTGTGATCTATTGATTATTGATCCGTGTGGTTTGCCGGTGTGTGTCGCATAGTACACATCGCGAGTTTCGAATCCTTCAGTAAACCTACCACACTTTGCGAGTTTTACTCATATGGATAAAAGTAGAGCCATAGTTGTTCATTCGCAGAGAAAATTAAAATTATACTTTGACAAAAATATTTATCTATACCAACATGCAAAGTCAGTCAATAAATTTATTCAAGTTAGGCTGATAAAAACCGTACTCTTATCTTCAATACGAAACAATGTAATAAAAGTGTTTTTATTATTTTCACAATTTGCAGTTGTGTCTACCCAATGTTTGAAGTACAGTTCTTTCTTTTTTTTCGCTTGCATTCTTTCAGAAAATAGAACACAATATTTAATGGCCTCATTCCACTGGAATCATTACCTGCAGTGAGCAGAAAGTGGAGTATAATTAAACAGAATTATGCATTCACTTCAGAAAAACATGGAAAGTCTTTCAGCTAATGTTGGATTGCTCATAAAAGTCACTGGCATGAATGAATGAACGATTCAGTGATTAAATGACTGGAGGAGTGTTTAACGACACCCCAGCACAATCAAGCCTATCGACTTCTGGCTGTCGTTGCAGTGATATGTGATGAAAGAAACCGCAGCTGCGTGTAAACAGACACACCGTGTTAACTGGATTTAATGTCTCAGCGATATAAAACTACGTAATCACTTTGTATTATGGTTACAGACACACAAACGGAATGCTATAGAACAAATCATTAAATCGATAGAAAATCAAATTATAATCGATTGATTTTATTGATTTTTTTGTACAGTATTCTATAAAACGAAAGTAACCTGACATCATATATTGAATTCATATAAACTGACATATGTTCTAAAATCGTGTTTGATTATAATAATTTCAACTGGCATTGTTGACTTTACCTGGACGTTTAGACTGATTGTAATTGCTACATTTATTATTAAACCATTTACATTATTTTTAATAGATAAGATTAATTACTGCAATATGCTTATTTGGTATAAATGGTTAATTTATAAACAATAAAAGTTCTTTAATAACATAATAAGTATATTAAGATAGATTGGAAATTACAAATCAAACAGAAAATAAAGAGATATTTGTTAATGATTCCTTATTGAATTGTGATTCACATTAATGGCTGGAGTACCTCAAGGCTCTACACTAGAATTAAAAATGTTATATTAATGTCATCATTAAGCTTCACGGAGTCTCCAATGTCAGTGACATTCATAATAAGTATTTTGGAATAACAATCATAAAAAGTAATCACAGTAAAATATCACAAAAACTTCATAAATGGTTATATGTGTAGATGGTATTAATTAAAAAAATAATGCACAGCAAGCATTTAATCTGTATTTTGGCAGAACACCCATTAACAATATTAGCAAACGCAAAGCTTTTAGGTTCAACGTGCACGGACAAAGAGGAATGGACAAATCACAATGGAAACGTGTGTAAAGCGGCTCCCACCGTGATGTCAGTACTTAGGAAATACAAATACTCACTAGATTGACGCATAGTGTGTTGAATACGAATGACCTTACTGGTCTAACACTAGAACATGCATTCAGTCTAAAAGACAAAACCGTTACCCGTAATTAAAAGTAATCTTCATAAAACGTTTAGTCTATCTTAAAATGCCAGAAAAGTTCTGTGTTCCATATATATAATATATATATATATATATATATATACGTTCATTTTTATATTTTTATATTTTTATCTATTGATAGTCTCTCATAGTTCCTGTACGGAATGGCTTATGAACTTTTATACTATATTTTAAATTGCATTTTATTATTGTGTACATAAGGTGAGACTTTAATCAAATATCTGGCCGTCTGTCTGTCTATTTTTAAAAATTTATTTACCTAGTAAAGGCAAGCATAAGCTAATAAAATATGACCTAACTGGTAAAAACAATACTTAAATAAAAATGTTTAGTGCATATATTTTCCAATCACGCCGTCGTGTGAGCTAAATAGGCAATTCAAAACACCTTAAATCTTGTAGACCTATAACAATTGTAAGCTATTTTGGCAAAACGTTTCACATCAATTTTAAAGAAAAAAATAACTAATTTTCTCGAATCAACAGAAACATATGAAGAAAATCAAGCTGGTTTGATAATATATTATAATAAAAATGACCGTATTTTCACCTTATATGCATTATATGAAATGTTTGTTTTTGTTTTTTAT